>NW_026863176.1:0-312255 GCF_026571515.1 Ruditapes philippinarum | reverse complement strand
AAACTTAATAAAAAGGAGTATTGATCAGTCTTTTCATATTATTTTTTCTGAATATATTTAATATATACAGTCTTTTTTGGAGAAGGGACTAGTCCTCCCTTTTCCTGAATTATTTTATACTGTTTCAGTTTTGACTGATTTTATACTGTTTCAATTTTGACTGATTATTGAAAAAGGTGGATTAATCCGTCTTTTCAGAAAAAATCTTAAATATATTTAGTCTTTGGTTTGATTCCTATTATCAAAAGGCGGACTAGTCCTCCCTTCTGGTTTCCTTTTGTTCTATTTCAGAATTGAAAGTGTATAAAAAGGATTAATCCGTCTTTTCAAATATTTTTCCAGCCTTGTTTTTGTTTTGACTGAGTATTGAAAGTGTTGTATTCATTGGTCTTTTCAGATTAGTTTTGTTAGAAATCTAAACTATATTTAGTCCTTGGTTCGATTTACAATGCAAAAAGGCGGACTAGTCCTCCTTATCGTCTTACCTTTTTCTACTTTAGATTTGAAAGTTAATAAGAAGGAGGTTTAATCTGTCTTTTGATAATCTTTTTTCAGACTACTTCAATGTAAACATTCTTTCTGAAAAAGGCGGACTAGTCCTCTCTTTTCCTGATTTGTTTACATTTTTTCAGTTTTGACTGATTAATGAAAGAGGAGGATTAATCCGCCTTTACAGATAAGTTTAAGAGAAATCGCAAATATTTTTAGACTTTGGTTTGATTTACATTGCAAAACGGCGGATTACTAGTAATCCGCCTTATTGTCTTTTTTTAAAGTTAATAAAAAGGAGGATTAATCCGTCCTTTCATATTCTTCTTTCAGACTACTTAAGTATATACAATCTTTCTGAAAAAAGGCGGAGTAGTCCTCCCTTTCCCTGAATTATTATTATTGTTTCAGTTTTGACTGATTATTTATTTAAAGAGGAGGATTAATCCATCTTGTCAGAGAAATCTTAACTAAACTGTTTAAAGTTGGATAAGTCCGCCATTTCAATTACTGATTTCTAAAGACTCTTGATCTTTATTTTACAGTTTATGTTTAGTAAAGACTCCTTGAAAAATGCAAAGTATTTGTTTTGACTTAGATTGAAAAAGGCGGACTTATCCTCCTTTTTGTTTTTATAGTTTTTAGATTTTTATTTATTGTATATATTAAGGTGGTTAGTCCGCCTTTTGAGTTTAATATTTTTTAAAGATTAGTTGAAAAATATTACGTCTTTGGTTGAGGTTACATTGAATGAGGCGGACTAGTCCTCCTTCATGTGTTATAATTGAACATTTTAGTTTTGATAATTGTGTAAAGGTGGATTAGTCCGCCATTTCAATTACTTTTTTCTAAAGACACCTTGAAAAAATACTAAGTCTTTGGTTTGAAGTACATTGAAAAAGGCGGATTAGTCCTCCTTTGTTTTATTTTGCTATAAAATCTTTGTTAAATACATGTTTTGCAACTAAGGGTGGATTAATCCTCTTTTTACTGGTTTAAAATAATTTGTAATAAAATTTAAACTCGATTTCATGTGTTTTCCTTATTATTACTTCAACAACCCAAGTCCTTATTTCAACGTTTTGTTGCAATTTTGATTATTTTAAAAACAGTCCTTCTTAATTTAGTGAAAAAAGATGACCCTAAAATCGCTTAAACTGTCCCCAATTAGGGAAATTTTGAGCAAATCCCTAATTATAATATCAGCCGTTAAATTTTATTAAGTAGTCTCTTCTTATGATGAGATATCGTATACATTCTGTTTTAAGGTAATTCAGTATATTGTGTACATGCTATTTTTTAAGCCAAAAAGGTGAACATTTTCTTTATTTGAAACCGAATATAAGTTAGAACAAAAAGCAATATTTGATCCGTTATAAACAATGACTTTTTTTATAATTACATTATTGATTTCGTAATTTGTACACTTTAAATAATAAATTAATGCCATGCGTCTTTTTATAGTTTAGTGTTGGCAAGGTCAAAGGTCAAAGTGTTAACGCGTCGAATTAGTAACTTAACCTTGTACAAGACATTTTACACTCATTACGCAGTTCTGGTTTATTCAAAGAACGAATTGAGATTGTGCCAATGAGCATACAGCTTCCTACGCAAATGGAGTGAAAATAAATTTTGTATCAACTAAAACGTGCAATATAATTTTAAACATCAGACTCTCCCTACTTATTTGTCTTATTTTAGTTTTAAAACGATATACCATAGAAATCAAATTAATTAATATCATTTGCTCAATCAAATATGTTTCAACGTAATTAGTCTTGTATTTGAGGAGTCTCAGCTCAAATGCTTATAATGACCGATGGATGTCTAAATTATTTGTTATTTTAACATTGTAATGCAATTTTTAAAAATGTGTCTGCAGCTTGTCGTATGAATGTATTTAACATTGTAATGTAATTTCTAAAAATGTGTCTGCAGCTTGTCGTATGAATGTATTTAACATTGTAATGTAATTTCTAAAAATGTGTCTGCAGCTTGTCTTATGAATGTATGCAATCACTTATTTTGAACTATAAGAAATATGTAGTATAC
This sequence comes from Ruditapes philippinarum, assembly GCF_026571515.1. Lineage (NCBI taxonomy): Eukaryota > Metazoa > Mollusca > Bivalvia > Venerida > Veneridae > Ruditapes > Ruditapes philippinarum. The sequence continues at coordinate 309,714 of NW_026863176.1, read as the reverse complement.
TTGAAAATTTAGCATTTATAAAACATGTTATATCTAATTACCTTTGCTAAATATCTATTTAAAATTCTTCAATGATAATTGATTAAAATAGACTGAACTGCTATCAGTTAGTGCCTCAAAACACTAATAAAAGCAAAAATGAAAATAAATCGAATATCTCATACTTTTAACAATTGTTTGTTTCTAAGAATGAAGGAACAGTATAAAGAAGATAAGATAGCAAGACGGGTTAAAAAATGTAAAGACAGTTTAGCTTCAAAGATGGGTAAGGCAGTTTAAATAGTGTCTAACATGCTTTACAAATGAAGATACATCATGATGTGCCTGCGTACAAATAAAGGCACGATATGCTGGCTACAAGGAAAGACTGAGCAAGATTGAAATTATAAAAATTACCTAATAGATTCAGTATTCGTTTTCCCAGGGTTTAAAAGGAAACCACATCGCTTTCAAAATTATGAAAGCAAGCTGATGATTGGCTGTGTGAAAGGTCACCGAAAATGACTTCGTGTTTGGAAATGATCAGATCTAAAAGCAGATCGTTATTTAGTCTAAGAGCTGATTTTAATCAAATTTGTTGGAAGCAATAACACGTATTACATGCTAGGGAGAAATATTATGCTGTCTTACCTGTCTTATCTGTTTTAATGCAATGTCATAAAACTACAATGAAAAACAAACTGAAACAACCGACATAATTTAAAAACCACGCACACAAAAGTTAAAAGTAGTATCTGCATTTATCAATTTCAAATAAAATTTTGACTACTACAGCCGGTTTATCGTCATATTTTACACAAAGTTTTTCTCTGGTTACAGAAAACAAAGTTGCATTAAATTCGTTAGTTATCAGTTTGATTTGAAAGTTATTTTTTTCGGCTATTTAGATGGTTCGTTTGGAATGAAGACGATGGTTTTAAACATTAATTTTAAAGACCGTTGATTTGCTGTTAATCTTGAAACTTCATTAAGAAAAGTTTATTTTCAAAACAGCACAAATATTCAATTTGAAATGAATAAATTCATTGTAGAATGCATAATTATGGTTTTTACTGCTAAGCTCAATAGGGATAGCATCGTTGTTCAGAGCATTTAACACATAAAACTTATCATTTCCATTCTGCTCGTGATGTAGTATTGCGAATAATCTTAAATAACGTGATTATAATTACTGAACATGGCATGCACAAATTCGAATTTTCTATATACAGATAAAATACTTTTTTTCTTTTTGTGCCCCCACTTAAGTGCCGAGCATTTAAATTTACCCTTGTCCGTCCGTCCTTCCGTCCGTCCGTTCACTTTTGTGTCGGACGTAACCCAAAAACGTATTTGACCTAGGCTTATGACACTTTACAGGAATGTTGATCAGCATGTGAAGTTGTGCACCTGGGTTATTTCGTCTGGATATTATTAGTATTTTTAGAGTTATTGCCCTTGACTTAGTAAAATTTTGCAATTTTCAACTTGTGTTGCATGTAACTCAAAAAGGGATTTGACATAGAGTCATGAAACTGTACAGGAATGTTGATCAGCATGTGTAGTTTTGCACCTGAGTATTTTCGTCTGGATATTTTCAGTATTTTTAGCTCACCTGAGCATATGCTCAGGGTGAGCTATTAGGATCACTCTTCGTCCGTCGTCTGTCGTCCGTTGTCCGTTCACACTTTTAAAACGACATCTCCTCTGAAACCATAAGGCAGATCATAATGAAACTTCACAGGGATGTTTCTTGTTGGAAGCCTTAACAAAGTTGTTCAAAGAATTCCATTCCATGCAGAACTCTGGTTGCAATGGCAACCAAAAAAAAAAAAAAACACTTTAAATATCTTCTTCTAAAAATCCAAAAGAGCTAGAGCTAAGATATTTGGCATAAAACATCTTCTTGTAAGTGTCTGCCAAGTTTGTTCAAATAAAAGTCCTGGGGTCAAAATTGGCCCCGCCACAGGGGGTCTTTGATTTTCCCTATATCCATATAGTAAAAACTGAAAAAAATCTTCTTTTAAATAACCCAAAAAACTAGAGCTAAGATATTTAGCATGAAACATCTTCTAATGGGTGTCTACCAAGTTTGTTCAAATTAAAGCCCTGGGGTCAAAATTGGCCCCGCCCCAGGGGTCATTGATTTTCCCTTTATACATATAGTAAAAACTTAAAAATCTTCTTTTAAAGTAAACCCAAAGAGCTAGAGCTAAGATATTTAGCATGAAACATGTTCCAATGGTTGTCTACCAGGTTTGTTCAAATAAAAGCCCTGGGGTCAAAATTGGCCCCGCCCCAGGGGGTCTTTGATTTTCCCTATATGCATTTAGTAAAAACTTAAAAAATCTTCTTTTAAATAACCCAAAAAGCTAGAGCTAAGCTATTTAGCATGAAACATCTTCTAATAGGTGTCTACCAAGCTTGTTCAAATAAAAGCCCTGGGGTCAAAATTGGCCCCGCCCCAGGGGGTCATTGATTTTCCCTAAATACATAGAGTAAAAACTAAAAAAAATTCTTCCCAGGGGGTCATTGATTTTGCTTTGAAAGTTTCAAAAAAGCCTGGGGTCAAAATTGCTCCCCCCCAACGGGGGTTATTTATTTTCCTTATAATTATGTGTATAGAAATTTTTTTAAAAATCTTCTTTGAAAACAACTCAAATAGCTAGAGTTTAGATATTAAGCATGAATCATCTTCTAGTGAGTGTCTACAAAGTTTGTTCAAATAAAAGCTCTGGGGTCAAAATTGGCCCCACTCTGGGGGCCATTGATTTTCTTTATAATTATGTGTATAGCAACGACTTAAAAATCTTCTTTGAAAAAACCTGAATAGCTAGAGTTAAGATATTAAGCATGAAACATTTTCTAGTAAGTGTCTACACAGATTGTTCAAATAAAAGCCCTTTGGTCAAAACTGGCCCTGCCCCAGGGGTGTCATTGTTTTTTACTATATGTTTAAAGAAAAAACTTTAAAAATCTTCTTTTGAATAACCCCAACGAGCTAGACCTAAGATGTTTAGCATGAAACATCTTCTTATGGTTGTCTACCAAGTTTGTTCAAATAAAAGCCCTGGGGTTTAAACTGGCTCTGCTCCAGAGGCCTATATACAGGTGAGCGACTTCAGGGCCATCATGGCCCTCTTGTTAGAGTCATTGCCCTTGACTTAGTAACATTTTGCGATTTTCAACTTGTGTCGCATGTAACTCAAAAAAGTATTTGACCTCGAGTCATGAACTTTAACGGTAATGTTGATCAGCATGTGTAGTTGTGCACCTGAGAAATTTCGTCTGGATATTTTTAGTATTTTTATAGTTATTGCCCTTGACGTATTAAAATTTTGCAATTTTCAACTAGTGTCGCATGTAACTAACTAGACTCCGCGAGTCGGATGTGTCGCCTTGTGAACAATATAGTTTAGGAGAAAGGCCAGGGAAAAACTGAAATATGAAAACTAACAAATGTCAATAATTCAAAATATGATAAGTGCAGAACAACAGTTTCTATGTACTGCACTTCTTATCAAGATCAATCATTCTATGAAATTTCAAGTCAATATCTTTTATAAGTTATGAGAAATAGCCTGAACAAAAATAAAGTATGAAATTAATAAAGGGTTATAACTCACAAATAAGAATTGCAGAGTACCGGTTCTTAAACACTGCACTTTTTCTTAATGAGATCTATCATCTTATGAAGTTTCATGTCCATAGCTTTCATACTTGAGGAGAAATGACTGGGACAAAGTATGAAAATTAACAAAGGGCAATAACTCAAAAAACAAGAAATGCAGAGAACTGGTTCTTGTGCACTGCACTTCTTCTTAATGAGATCTATTATCCTATGAAGTTTCAAGTCCATAGCATTTATACTTTCGGAGAAATGGCCCGGACAAAAATAAAGTATGGAAATTAACAAAGGACAATAACTCAAAAAATAAGAAATGCAGAGTAACACTTCTTGTGCACTGCACTTCTTCTTAATGATATCTATCATCCTATAAAGTTTTAAGTTCATAGCTTTTACACTTTAAGAGAAATGACCTGGACAAAAATAAAGTATGAAAATTAACAAACGGCACTAACTCAAAAATTAAGAAATGCAGATTACCATTTTCTGTGCACTGCACTTCTTCTCATTGAGATCCATAGCTTTTATAGTTGAAGAGAAATGGCCCGGACAAAATTAAAGTATGAAAATTAACAAAGGGCAATAACTCAAAAAATAAGTAATGCAGAGTAACACTTCTTGTGCACTGCACTTTTTCTGAATGAGATCTATCATCCCATGAAGTTTCAAGTCCATATCTTTTACACTTTAGGAGAAATGGCCCGGACAAAAATAAAGTATGAAAATTAACAAAGGTCAATAACTCAAAAATTAAGAAATGCAGAGTACCAGGTTTTGTGCACTGCACTTCTTCTGAATGAGATCTATCATCCTATGAAGTTTCAAGTCCATAGCTTTTATACTTTAAGAGAAATGGTCCGGACAAAAATAAAGTATGAAAATTAACAAAGGGCAATAACTCAAAAAATAACAAAAAATAAGAAATGCAGAGTACCAGTTTTTTTGCACTACACTTCTTCTTAATGAGATCTATCATCTTATGAAGTTTCAAGTCCATAGCTTTTATAGTTGAAGAGAAATGGCCCGGACAAAATTAAAGTATGAAAATTAACAAATGGCAATAACTCAAAAAAATAAGTAATGCAGAGTAACACTTCTTGTGCACTGCACTTCTTCTGAATAAGATCTATCATCCTATGAAGTTTCAAGTCCATATCTTTTACACTTTAGGAGAAATGGCCCGGACAAAAATAGAGTATGAAAATTAACAAAGGGCAATAACTCAAAAAAGCAGAGTACTGATTCTTGTACACTTCACTTTTTCTTAATAAGATCTATCATATTATGAAGTTTCAAGTCCATAGCTTTTATAGTTGATGAGAAATGGCCCGGACAAAATTAAAGTATGAAAATTAACAAAGGGGCAATAACTCAAAAAATAAGTAATGCAGAGTAACACTTCTTGTGCACTGCACTTTTTCTGAATGAGACCTATCATCCCATGAAGTTTCAAGTCCATATCTTTTACCCTTTAGGAGAAATGGCCCGGACAAAAATAAAGTATGAAAATTAACAAAGGGCAATAACTCAAAAAATAAGAAATGCAGAGTAACACTTCTTGTGCACTGCACTTCTTTTTAATGATATCTATCATCCTATGAAGTTTCAAGTCCATAGCTTTTACACTTTAAGAGAAATGACCTGGACAAAAATAAAGTATGAAAATTAATAAACGACACTAACTCAAAAATTAAGAAATGCAGAGTACCATTTTCTGTGCACTGCACTTCTTCTCATTGAGATCTATAGTTTTTATAGTTGAAGAGAAATGGCCCGGACAAAATTAAAGTATGAAAATTAACAAAGGGCAATAACTCAAAAAATAAGTAATGCAGAGTAACACTTCTTGTGCACTGCACTTTTTCTGACATGAAGTTTCAAGTCCATATCTTTTACACTTTAGGAGAAATGGCCCGGACAAAAATAAAGTATGAAAATTAACAAAGGGCAATAACTCAAAAAATAAGAAATGCAGAGTAACACTTCTTGTGCACTGCACTTCTTTTTAATGATATCTATCATCCTATGAAGTTTCAAGTCCATACTTTTACACTTAAAGAGAAATGACCTGGACAAAAATAAAGTATGAAAATTAACAAACGGCACTAACTCAAAAATTAAGAAATGCAGAGTACCATTTTCTGTGCACTGCACTTCTTCTAATTGAGATCCATAGCTTTTATAGTTGAAGAGAAATGGCCCGGACAAAATTAAAGTATGAAAATTAACAAAGGGCAATAACTAAAAAAATAAGTAATGCAGAGTAACACTTCTTGTGCACTGCACTTTTTCTGAATGAGATCTATCATCCTATGAAGTTTCAAGTCCATATCTTTTACACTTTAGGAGAAATGGCCCGGACAAAAATAAAGTATGAAAATTAACAAAGGGCAATAACTCAAAAATTAAGAAATGCAGAGTACCAGTTTTTGTGCACTGCACTTCTTCTGACTGAGATCTATCATCCTATGAAGTTTCAAGTCCATAGCTTTTATACTTTATGAGAAATGGTCCGGACAAAAATAAAGTATGAAAATTAACAAAAGGCAATAACTCAAAAAATAACAAAAAATAAGAAATCATATAGTTATGACTTTAACAACGCTAATCTGTTGTAAATTCAAGACTTAGTTTGTTTTTCTTATGGAAATAGAAATTTATCGTTTCCAAGTATTTTAAATTATATATCTTGACTGTAAAAACAGATAAAGTTTCAATACGATTTTAAGAAAATGATTGCTTCGAAAATATAATAACATTAATAAATGGGGTGAATCTGTGTGGGAGTGGTTTATACATGTAACAATTAATTTTCGATATTTGAACATTAGAACCTGGTTGGAAATTAATCCAGAAACACAGTGGCGGTTAAAACGACCTTAGTGATTTGGCTGGCTATATTTTATTTCATATACGATTATACATAACTCAAACGATGAAGAAATGAATATACCGAGAAACAAGCAAGCAAAACACTGTTATTTTGAAAATAAATTTATTGGTCTTTCAATTTTAATACTCCATGCTATATATGTATCTAAGTTTTATTTCAGTGAGTGGTCTAGGCTATTTATTAATTGATTTTTATTGATAAAGCGTACATTTATCAGCAGGATTCATCCTGGATCCAACTGGACAATTCCAGGTATCTGCAAATTCTTCATTATTCTGTAAAAGCCCGACAAATCTGAAGACATATTGAAAAATGATAAGGTTAAAATTGTACATAATGCGTTGCGAAAATTTCATAACGTCCGTTCCTGTTTTATGATGTCACAGAACAGGACGAGACAAGTAATTATAATATGTATAGAGACAGTGCAGACGCTCTCTTATTGGTTAATAATAATAGATTGTGTATTAATTAAGTATATTCCGATTTAACACTATATAAATTCGTATTTAGCAAAGAATCACCAATAAGTTTGAGTTTAAACATAAACATTAAACTTTCAGAATTTCTGAGAGATTAGCACCAGTCCTGACACAATGATTAATAATGTCATCACGAGAATAACTTTTAATAAATGAAAAATAGAGCAGACTGCTGAGAAGTTAATTATGTTCCTCCATATAAGGTATGGGGTAAGATCACTCATTATATGAAATCAAACAATTGCTCAGTTCAATATTTGTTTACGGATAAATAAAACTATAATTGTCTTTCTATTTGACAAAACATGTATTGTATTAAAAAGTTTTACAACAAAGCAAGAAAATAACAATAGGGTGCAAAGTGTTATTATGATGTATGATTTTATGTACTTCTGTTTTTATTGAAGACTTATTAAAATAATCATGTCTTTTCGAAGTAATCATCTATTCCGAATCGTAAATGACTTGGCTGCTGTGCAGCAAAATCACCTCATACTTTCGTAATGCAATATTAGATAGGCTATATTATTATAGAAAGGCTATGATTGTAAAACATAATTTTATTGCTGTTGATTCGTAAATGAAATGAAATTCAGATAACAATGTTTGTCCGGACAGAAAACAATTTTTGCCGGATAAATAAAATACATTCACGACATTTAATAATATTCTTCATCCTTTAAACCATTTAAGATTAGTAACTGCTACATCTTGCATTTTCATACGATCCAATTTTGTGTAGACTTGCAACTGATCGGATATAATATAGGTATTATGTTTTCCTACAGAGCTAAAATATAAGTCATGAAAGGAAATTAATACTTAAGCTGCAACAAATACTAAGATATTCACTTAATATATTGTAAAAATACTAGCATTTGAGTATGCTTGGTCAAACTACTTAGTATATACTAGCCAGTAGTTGTCACAAATTCTGTGTACATGTAAAAGCGTGGAGATGCAACGTAAGTCAAACGTGAAACTGTCTAACTATATATACTCAAACCGTTCGGTCACAAATAGATGAAATTTAGTTGTAAAAGCCTATATCAAATACATGTTGCATGTAAAATTGATTCGAATCCAACATCCCAAGCGCAATGAAAACAAGTAACGAGTAAATGTAATAATTCACAAGCTGAGTAAAAAAGTGACACTTCATTATAAAAAAAATAGTTTAGTATCACGAAAACACAAAATTGCAATTTTACCTTATTGATGATAATGGATGCACCATGTTCTGTATCCAAAACTTTTTCATATCGTTTCTTATATTGGTGCACATTGGCTGAAAGAGAAAGTTCAATATTCGTAATGAAAATGCTTGATAGTTTGTAAAACTGAATGACAAATAAATATTGTCTGTTTCTTAGAAAGGTAAACAACGATTGCTAGAAGCAATGTCTTCACGCCGTTTTCCCGGACTAGGTAATAACGACGGTAATATTGACCTCATAATCCAGAATGACCTTATGGACATTTTCGGGTAATATTGTGGTGCCCATGATGTCATCACAAAGACGAGAAATGATAAATTTCGATCAACTATCTTATACAGTCCGAATCCAGCCCTATCCGAAAATATGGCATGCAAGCTGTCAGTCACAGAAATTATATCATAATTACTTGATTCTACATTAAAGTACAGGTTTAATTCAATCAATTACCGGTCATTGAAGATACCTGGGGTCTAATTGTACACTGTCAACACTTAAAATTCTGTTTTATCTGTGTAATTAATATTCATCGCTCTTCGTGAGATTTGCGGGTGTCTTGGTTGAAATTGTTGGAGTTTACGACGTTCCGTTAATTAAATACCCCTTCCGGCAATCGGTAAAATTTATCATGCAGGCTATAAATATTATTTCATACATTGTCTATTGTTATTTTTGCTATATATATGTAAGAAGATTTATTTTAGAAACAGCAACATGGTCTTTGAGTAATGTACATGCCAGTTTAATTTAGATTTGGCTCATTAAAATTTTATCGAGGAATGGCGGAACAGCGACCTTCCAGTTTCCAACGATTCCTGCAGAGCTTTCCTGCAATTCCAGCATCGTATGATATAAAAGCTCGGGCGCGCCCTTGATCGACCTCTTGCACGCCTAAAATCGTTAGGGTTAATCCACGAGAGTTATTTCTAGAATTTTCAGACTTATTTTTGTTGTTTCGTGACTGCCTGTATAACCGGATACAGACGAAAGTGAAAGTAAGGATGGCGTTCGATGTTTGGATTCGCCAGTTGGAAGTTCCATGGTTCAGTTAAGTTGTTTCTTGTTTTTTATTTTTGTTTTAGAAGAAGATGCTGACGGACGCTAAAGATGGCCGATGGCCTTTATATTTTCTTAGAAGTTTTGATCTCAATTTGGAACTATTTTTGTGTGATGCGGCTGACCAATCAGAATCCAGGGCTTGGATGACGTTTGTTATTGTTTACATGTTGCACGTGTTATATTTTTTTATGAAGATAGAGAGAAGAATGTACATGCAGAAAGGAACGAGTTGGACAAGAAGCCATTTTAGTCAAGAAATCTTTTACAGTTTGACAGTTCAGTTGATGTTCATGCTAAAAATTTGATAAAACTTCATAAGCTGTATTAGAAGAGATATTTTTCATCTAAATATATGTTAGGGTTTTTGGAATGGAAATCATTCATGACTAATGCTCATGTCTCAGTCCTTCCTGTAATTTATAAGTATACTTGAAGAATGTTATATTTGATACTGAAATCAAGAAGAGATTTATACTTGTGTTCCTGCTTAAAGTTGCTTTTAATGTGTGAGCAGTGGTATATAAGTGTCTCACTTATCTCACTCTCACTGTGTATATCTCTGCATGGCTTTAAGTGTAAGAGCAGTGGTATATGAGCTTATATATATCTCATCTCACTCTCTTGTGCATGTGCTTATGTTCGAGCAGTTTTTGAGTATTTTACTCATCACACTCTCATGTCTGCGCAGTTTAGATGAATTTTGCTTATCTATGTGCTTATATATATTTTATCCAGTATAATGATGACCTAGATCTTGACCAACATATATGAAGCTGATGTCTATAAGAAGTCACAGATTACAGACACATATATAAACGATTTATGAAATTTATATGTACATATTTTTTTGAAGATGTTTTTTTTCAATTATATTGTTGAAACGTAACATGATATGGCTTTTACTTCATCCCTCATGTCTCTCATTTATCATATTTAGATTATTTAGGGCATTGGGGTCTGGCTCCTTAAGCTTGATTGCTTAAGACGCCTTGCATGGTCTAGGATTCGATCCATATTTGAAGTTATTTCTTAGTGCCGGCCCCACTGGACCCTGACAACATTTGCAATATTGATCGCAACCTCCTTTGTAGTATATAGTTGACCCCAATTGTGTTTCGGGCCAATTGGTCAAAGATTAATTTAACATGCACCTTGTATGGCAAACTTCCGATCAATAACTTGACATGCAATTGGCCCTTGGCCATCAAACTTCACAGCTGCAAAAGTCTTGTCCAGCAAATGACTCCTTTTGATTTGGAGACCATGGGTCAAAGGTCTAGGTTAATTGACCTTGACGGTCAAGACGGTTTACGACAAATAACTTGAAAACAAAAACTTAATATGTCCATTGGTTTTAACCTATAAATGACTTCCATTTGATCATGGGTTTAAGGATCAGCGGTCACAAACACACTGACTTTCGATTTCGAAACGGTTTCCAACCAATAACTAGCCAACTCATTGGTCCTCAGCCCACAGTCTTAGTAGGTGTTTTATTCAAGTAGATAACGTTAGGTCAAATGTCAAGGTCCACAAGGTCTCAATCTGTTGGTCTGTAAACTAAACAGTTTACCAATTAACAACTTAAGAACGCCTAGATCTATGAACTTCAGGCTGTGCATGAAAATTGGTCCTGACAAGTAGATGACTCCTTATGTTTTCGGGACAGGGGTTTGAAGGTCAAAGCCACATTCACATTGCATGTCAAAAAAGTTTCTGACTAACAACTTGTCATTCAATAAGCCCAAGGCCCTCAAACTTTACAGGTGCATTGACATTGGCCAGTACATGTCCATAATTGATGTTGGGGTCAAAGGTCAAGGTATTATTGAACGTGTTGGTAACAATATGCCCAGCTAAATACTACCAGTCAGCAAACATTTCGTTTATACATTATTTAATACGATGTATGATGACTTTGTCATAAAAGTGCCGCACACAACCTTTAACGTCCCAATGACATATTGACTAGTCATGACAAGTAAATAACCCCTGTTCATTTTAGATCAAAAGTCAAAAACACAATATCCTTGAAACATGACTTATTGCCTTTATGTAAGACATACGTGCTTGACAAACAAATTAGGCTAATCATTAAATAATGCTTAGTTGGTAACTACACTTTTATCTTGGATCGTTGACGATAACACTTCACTAGTTTTAGGAATATAAAGGCAAAGCAATGTAAGCGGTGCCAAACTGACAAAAATAAATTTATTTAATAAATGAATTAAAGATTAAAACCACCTGCACCAAATTTATGAAGAACAATTGATTTGGTGTGTAAGGAAGTCCAGGCAATCTTTTTTCCTCTTTACCGTTCTGTTGTTTCTCTATCATCCTACGATAGGCCTTAAATTACAATAAACAATATGCAAATAAATATAAAACAATATCTAAAAATACATGGTTGTTAATGTTGTTAACCAATGGAAGTATATGCTGTAAATGTTGAAACCATGTTTGTATCTAAAGTTATACAAAACAGCATTTTATATCTGTGAATACACTTGCGCCTTTTTAAATCGATCAACCATTGTCGTTGAAAATATAAAGCGAAAGTAGAGATACTGGAAATTTTGAAGACAACTTTCATGAAAATATATATGCATGTCACGTGACCTTTCCTGCTAAAATGCCATTCGGAATGATAAACATTCAATGTAAGGATCCAATACAAAGTTCTCTATGTAGGAGAAACCTAAACCTGCTTACTTCTTCCGATGTAGGCACTTCAGTTTAATATAAAGTAGCCAAGTAGCTTGTTGATATGGCAATGCTGATTTTGCTTTTTGTAAACAATCCTTAATATCGTTTACTTGCGTTTATTGCGACCAATATCTTAAGTAATGTACCTTATAACTAATCCGTGCTCCTTCGTGATCAGACAGAACTTCATTTAACGTCAACTCACCATTATTCTGAAACGTGTGCTAACACTTAAAACATGCAGTTAAAAACATAACATGCTGTAAACTAAATTGATTGTCTAGATATACGTAGTAGCGGAAGAAAGGAAAAATGCAGAAATCAATTATTACTAACTATGTTCCAACTAAACATAAGCTTACCATAAGTTTGATTTATTAAAGATCCTGTATGTTTTGTGATTGATATTGTTACTGTATGTATCATACACTTGGAAAATGTTATATATGTATATAATTATGCAAATAAAACAATTTTCAAACATTCAAGAATATGTAAAAAGTGTACTGCAAATATTTGTGCACATTATATTTAATGAATAAATTACATGCATTCATTTCTTATTGGAAAATTCGACTTGGAATTTATAGAAAATAAATTTCTAATAACCTCCCTTTATTTACGCAAAATGTTAAATTGGGTAATATCTTTATAAATAATGCTTATTTGAACTTACAAGATTGACAATTCTTAATTTGAGCGTCATATTTATGAAATAAAACCGTGAAAAAAATGTGTTACAGGATCTTTAAAATCACTTTTTCGAAAATGTACTTGTGTCTGTTCAAATCAGTTAAAAAAATGATTAAATGATACATCAGTTACTTATTACCAATGTCATTCCTTTAGTAGGCTGTCAAAAGAAGCAGTTAAACGTTAGTAGTTCAAACTTTGATACGACACAATACACATGTAAAGAAATCTTAAACTGTGCTGTGCATAATTTATGTAATACATCCCTTGTGAATGTTTTATACCCAAAAGTACTTGCTTTTTTATACGCAAACACGGTATGAACGTCTAATCTCTTCAATAATACTGTAATTAGTAGTTTACGTACTTTCTTATAATCTTGTGTTTTTAAAAGGAATTTCGTACATGTTAATATTTCTACAAACATATAAATAAACAATAGAGATATATATAAGTACAATGTATCACCTTCATGCCACCTGTTCCAGGTATAGTGAAGTTACTCCACATGTCTATAAAACATTGAGTCTTTGTTTCAAACTTGTCAACATCTCTTTGTAACCACCATGCCTGTTTCCTTCCTTCCTTATCGAACTTCCTACCTATGTACCAAATAATACAGAAACAACGAAATGTATTTATAACAGAATCCAAGACATAATACAAAGGAACAAGCAAGTATGACTCGCGTAAGCGGCAATATAGAGTCGCTTGCCTAGCACCCAATCGTGGGAGAAGCGTAATTCAAATATCGTACATTTATACATGTCGTTATTATAAACAGTTAAATTGATGAATGTGTATGCATGTAATATCATGTCAAGGCAATGATAATACGAAAAGACCGTTACAGGCCGACACAATTTGATTAATAAGATAATAAGAATAATTAGATGTTATATCAAATAAGTTCGTGTCCTTATCTTAAGACAAATATGTTCTGATAGTCTTACCGCGAATATCAAAGCCATGTGTTATTTCGTGACCAATAATTACGCCAATTGCGCCATAGTTCATATATCTTAAAATGATAAAAGTATTAGAAATTAATCATATTTGTAAACATAATGTGACACAAATTGTTGGGACTTATTTTTAATCCAGTCAAATGCAGATGACAATAAAAAAGCAAAATTATCAACATGTTGCTTAAAATATGCAAATAGGAAAATGAAATTACACATTAGGCTGACTTTCAGCTTGAGAAGGAGAAGACGTAACAAATCGTTCATTGTTATACTTCTTAAAATATTTATAGGCATATTAAAACGATTCAGGAACAAAATTTCTTATCTGAACATCTGCCAAACCCGATACGCTTACCGTTTAGATCAAACTTATAAAATTTATGTATATTACTTTAACAGAGCCCTACTGTGGTTCTAAACTGTAATATTTCATAATATTGCATAGATCAAATTGAGGAATATGATAAAGGGTTATTAAGGAATATACTCGGATTTTACATGATTAGCGACATTCAAATTTGAATGCGATTCTGAAGGTTCAAGTCAGTTTTCACAATAAAGAAATAATCGTTCTGGGCGAATGATTTTAGGTTTTCAGACAAGTTATTGATTCACACCTGTATCAAATCAAAAAATGTGTCAAAGACAGAAAAGGCCGGATTGCATATGTATACAAAATATCACGAGGCTATGATGTTACTTAAATTTTCTACCACTGTCTTGACCATTGATGTTGAAAATTTAACTTAGTTGGTAAACCGAAAAAGAATGAGCATCAGTCCTGAAATGGAATCCCACAATATGGGACCACATGTCAATGCTGTGAACCACATATCAAGAAGCTGTGGTAAGTAGTTGCTGACAAAAACTGTTATGAAAATTTTCTACTATCTATAATTGATCATTAATTATGTCAAAATTTAACTAAGTCAGCAAACAGGAAGTGGATGAGCAACAGACATGAAATCAAATCCCACTGTATGGGACCACGTGATAATGCTGTATATCAAATATCAAAAGGCTGTGATAAGTAGTTGCCAAGAAAACTGTTACGAAAATTTTCTACCATTGACCATTAATTTAACTAAGTCGGCAAACAGGAAGTGGATGAGCGACACACCTAAAATCGTATCCCACGGTATGGGACCATGCGTTAATGCTGTATGCTAAATATCAAGCGGCTGTGATAAGTAATTGCTGAGAAAACTGTGAAGAAAATTCCCTACCATTGAGCATTAATGTAGAAAATTTAACTAAGTCGGTAAACAGGAAGTGGATGAGCGACAGACCTGAAATCGAATTCCACAGTATGGGACCATGTGTTGATGCTGTATACCAAATATCAAGAGGCTGTGATAAGTAGCTGCTGAGAAAACTGTTACGAAAATTTCCTACAATTGACCATTAATGTTGAAAATTTAACTAGGTCCGCAAACAGGAGTATATTAGCGACAGACCTGAAATCGAATCTTACGATATGGGACCATGTGTTGATGCTGTATACCAAATATCAAAAGGCTGTGATAAGTAGTTGCTGATAAAACTGTTACGAAAATTTTCCTACTATGGACCATTTATGCTGAAAATTTAACTAGGTCAGCAAACAGGATGTAGATGAGCGACAGACCTGAAATTGAATCTCACAGTATGGGACTATGTGTTGATGTTGTATACCAAATATCAAAAGGCTGTGATAAGTAATTGCTGAGAAAACTGTGACGAAAATGTCCAACTATTGACCAGCATTAAACGAAAATTTCCTACTATTGACCATTAATGCTGAAAATTTAACTAGGTCAGCAAACAGGAAGTAGATGAGCGACAGTCCTGAAATCGAATCCCACAGTATGGGACCATGCGATGATGCTGTATACTAAATATCAAAAGGCTGTGATAAGTAGTTGCTGATAAAACTGTTACGAAAATTTTCCTACTATGGACCATTTATGCTGAAAATTTAACTAGGTCAGCAAACAGGATGTAGATGAGCGACAGACCTGAAATTGAATCTCACAGTATGGGACTATGTGTTGATGTTGTATACCAAATATCAAAAGGCTGTGATAAGTAATTGCTGAGAAAACTGTGACGAAAATTTCCAACTATTGACCAGCATTAAACGAAAATTTCCTACTATTGACCATTAATGCTGAAAATTTAACTAGGTCAGCAAACAGGAAGTAGATGAGCGACAGTCCTGAAATCGAATCCCACAGTATGGGACCATGCGATGATGCTGTATACTAAATATCAAAAGGCTGTGATAAGTTGTTGCTGAGAAAACTGTTACGAAAGTTTTTTCCCCGACCGCCCGCCGCCCGCCCGCCGCCCAACATTCACCATACTATAACCCGGGTTTGCACCAGTGTAACCCGGCCAATAAAATCGCGAAACAAACGTCTGACGTAAAATTATTAGTAGCGTAAATTGTAAAGTGAACTTGAAGAAGTTGAGTAAAATAAGTACAAAAGAGAAACAACAAAAGCATTTCAAACACAGTGGCAACATATTACTTCTGCCGAAATGAAAATAAGCAAGTTACAAACAGTAAACTAGTGTTGGACTAGAAACAGAGCTAAAACTTTTCAAATCAATGTAGAAATAGCATTGTTCTGAATGTAAAGCATTAAATTTACTCGATGCAAAGCTAACAATTTACATATTGTTCAGCAGCAAACCTACCTAATGTATAACTACCAACAGATGAAATGAAAATATAAAAAACTTACTTTGGACTGCCATGCGAGTACATGTTGCCCTGTAGTATTCCTGAATGTATTACTGAAGGTATAAATAAATCAACATTTATATAGTTTTAAATTTTAACAGAGTATTTAAGAAATCAAAATTATAACAGAAATAAATACATATTTTGATAAGATAAATATTGTTTCATTAACGTTTGCTTTGCTACCTGTTTTATTTAAATCAAATGGTTTTGCTCTATACAATATCATACATGACAAAAATGTGACCCCAAATAACACAAACAACGCCGACGTCTTCACTCAATATGGTTCAACACATTGTAAACATTTGTTTTTCTGAGATCATCTTAGAATGACAAAGGTTACCATGATTGCGTTGCAGTATTTAAAGAGTATTGTATGGTGGCGGATTTGTTACACTTTTTCGCATTGAGTTGTCGCTAGCGAAAACAAATACTATTTTCTCATTTTCGCCTTGTCCCTGTGAATCGCACCAAACTGGACGTAATTGTGCGGCGCGTCGCCGCCATGTCGACAATTTGCTTGGCTTATATAAATAGTTTGCTTCTTATCGTGCATGCCGTCATATGACTCTGTTTCATTTTATGCCTTTTTCCAACAGTATTTCAGTCATATAGGCGGGTAGTTTCCTAACCATCGTTCCTGGAGAGTTACACCACGTGCATCAAAGCGCAAAAATGCGAATTCTTCCATTCGACACAATCGACAAAACGCCATCATGGCAACACGCCGCGAGACAAGTCGCCTTTTGGCGTGATTTGCTAGCAACAGGACGACAATACAACAGTTAGATAATGCGACGTTTTGCGCTTTATCCTGTTGTCGCCAGCGAAAGTGTAAAAAAGCCATCATAGAATTTGTCTATAATGGAATATCTATTAAACCTTCGATATTATGCTGGTAGTATCTAGTTTCATGCTTGAAAAAAAGGAAGCGAAAGAATACAATATAATGGAAAATGTTGATACATTTAAGTCACAAGTTCAATATTTCATTATCATTACTTATATATGTGTTCATACTTAATCAATTTCGAACTCAAACATTTTTATTCCAGGTACATTTTATAAGACTATCTAAATGATACATTTCTATGGTTTTCATCAATATTTTGAAATACTCGTGAAAAATGTGACAAGTGTAGACCAATCCACTTTATTCCACGATGTATCATTGTAATTAATCACTGAGAGAAAACCAAACTTCTGGATATTTCCTACTTTGTTTCTTAAATCGAAATGTACATTGTTCTATAAAGCACACACACAACCTTTATATTTCTACATGCAATAAATAAGTGCATACATAGTCATTATAATTGTTTCGGATTGTATATCATTACTGTACTGTGTCAAGGAAAAAGAAACATTATGTAAATGCAAGAAAAAAGTTGAATCTGAAACAAATGTTTGTAATTATCATTATCAACATCTTCGTCATCATCATCATTATAATCATCATCACCATTAGTATTATTTTATAATAATAATAATAATAATAATAATAATAATAATAATAATAATTATAATAATAATAATAATAATAATAATAATTATAATAATACTAATAATAAATAAATAAATGATAATAAATATAATACAAATAAAAATAATTGGCCAGATAATTGTTTTCATAGGTGATGTTTTGAAATCCTAGCAAGAAAATACAAAACAACTACATGTAACATAACATTAATAACTTTGTTTCTTTCTAAATTTATGTACTTAAGCAGTATATCATAAAGTGCATAACCTTGTTAATTCTAAGATGAGTATAATATCATTTGTATTTATAATTTATTTATTTATTCCAATGGTGTGTTTTTCCTGTTGGAAAATATTCAATTTGTTAACATTGCTGCAATAGCCTGTTGAAATTTGCATTTGTCATTTGCCATACCGATTTTCTTTGATGCGAATCTAATAAAAAAAATTTTACACAAACCCGGCATCATTTCACTATTTTCTTGAATAGAGGATTCAAAATGAATTAATTCATCTTATAAAAGGCAATTAAAATTATATCATGAATAAGGAAATATACACAAACAATATTTATTTCTTAAAATGTAGTAACTGTTACGGTTCCATATGGACAGCTTTGATTACAGTTATCATAATACAGACCTATAATTATTACATATATAATAACTATACAGTAGTGTAAACAAACTTTCAATGCATGTCTGATTTAGAATTCACGAGAAACTGACTTAACATTACACAATACTATTAAACTAGGTAAGTCCAGATAATTATCTTTAAAAAAATCTTTTGGCTTGCATTTCCACATGTTTAATTTGAAGGATAGTAAACTTTATACAAAAAAACAACAACAACAAAAATCCAACATACTTATACTTACTAATGGTATTTGTGTCTAGACTGTATCTGGCGTTTACAATTAATGGTGATTCCTTCCATCTGAAAAATGGTCGTTGATATGTTTATCAATTAGATAGTTAAGTATAAAGGATACGTGACAAGTAAGAAAGTGATAGCATACTCTTCCTTTGCAAACCATTTAATTGGAATATAAACTCGTTATCGTTTATAATGAAGGAAAGAGTTAAAACAGGTTGACGACTGTACGAGTACGATTGATTTCAATAGATTAAAGCAAAGACTTAAAATACTGTTTAACTTCTTTCGCTCGAACTCGGATCGCTCGAATACCTCCCTTCGCTCAGTCCCGGCAAAATTCCTATATAATATAATTATATTGTTCTACCTCGGAACGCTCGAACACCCATCACTCGAACTCGCAAACCTGATATAGTAACAGTATAGTGTTAATAACATCTTTTCGGTCGAACACAAGCAGCAAAAGTTGCGGGTCGACATGTTCTAAATAATTGATTGTCGGCGACACATGTTTTTAACACCTCGTGATGGTGACAAAGGCATTTATGGCTAATTGATACACATTAAAAGGTGTTGTAACCGATTTGTTTGTAATGATAAAATTGTACATTTGCCGTCTTTAGTAACGATAGAAAGAAAATAACTCCTGAAATGCGCAAAAGTCAAATAATTACTATGTTTACCCGGCCAGCTTTAATTACAACCGTGGTTCATGTACCGTGAACAGTAACAGTGTACTCTATTTATAGAATGATGCTTGTACGTTTGTTTGGTTAAGTAAATGACTACAAGTAGCTTAAAGATGTATTTGTTTAAATCATTGTTTAAAATAAAATTCATCCCATAATAAACATAGAAATATGTTTTGAACATTGTTCGCAGTTTGGATAATGATCAGTCCCAATGGAACTCAACCAATTACAATATACATGAATATAGATTAAGACAGTGTACCATTAATACTTTTTTCAATAATATAATAATTCTTAATATGACGTGTTCGACCAACAGATGTACTAACAAACAATTACATTGACATATGTATCATTTGACCGATGTAAGCTGGAAAACCTTTAGGCCTATGTTCTATGTAATAATAGTTTAACCTCGCTTGGCTCGAACTACAGATCTCTCGAACAAATTTGCACATGCCCTTCGAGTTCGAGCGAACGAAGTTCGACTGTAGTAACAAGTATTACATATCCTTTTTATGCGTTTTATAAGACATATTTTTAATATAACGATAGCTATTATATTTATTTTCATCATGAAAATACGTTGTTTTAAAACAATCGAAAAAATATAAGAAAAGCATGAACAAACAAGCATAAAAAGCGTTGCAAATGATCTTCAAGAACGTATGTAAACGATTTACTATCATTTGGTGACGAATCCTTTCTTTAATATTATTTGATAATAATCAGAACGCTTTAACAAACAATACGTTGCACTGCATTAGACCACATAATTCAGGCTATTGTTATATGACATGTATGATATTAAATATAATATATAAACATGTAAATAGCTTACGGATCCTTAAAAACAGGTTCCCGCAGTAATTGTGCTTCGCGGACCATTTCTGCTTTAGACATGCTAACGGCTGTTGTGAATGGACTCTCAGGGGTAATGGAAAACTAAAAAAAATGAATAAGTTAGCTTTGACCTGCAACAGTCCGGCACGATAACTTTAAGGCAGGCAGGGGGTTATAGTTGCAAAGGGATCTCCCTTAAAACTTGATATAATATTTCGTACTGAAGCGTATTTGTTGTACATGCTTTATTATCATATAACAGTTGAATCTGTTTATCTGTGTATTGAACACATGTCACTGTTTTCATAAACAAGAGGGCAATGATTGCCCTTTTATCGCTCACCTGACTGAAGTATACAACGAAATCCTAATTGAAGTTTCAAGGATTATATTGAAATCCGTTAGTCAATACTTGTAGAAATCAAAAGTTGCTAAGAAAAACCAGGGTTGCTATTGAAATTCCGTATTTGCTACGGAAATGACTGGTTGCTATGAAGAGTCAATAGTTGCTAACGAAAGCAAATGGTTTAGCCTCAGGTATATAATTCTAACAAACGTGTTAGAGGTCAACAATATCATGTGTTGCACGCAATGCACTGGTTGCTATTGAAAGTCAATGGTTGCTATGGAAGTCACTGGTTGCAATGGAATTAAAGTTTGTTATAGTCACTTGCTGCTTAGAAAAGTCAGTGACTGCTATGGAAAATCACTTAGTGCTATGGAAATCCCTTGTCATATGAAAGTCAATGGTTGCTATGGAAAGTCACTGGTTGCTAATGACGGTCAATTGATGCTATGGAAAGTCATTGGTTGCTGAGGAAAACCAATGGTTATGAAAATTCAATAGTTACTATGGAAAGTCAATGGTTGCTAGGAAAAGTCAGTGGTTTCTATGGAAAGTAAATGGCTGCTACGAAAGTCAGTTGTTGCCGGAGAAAGTCAAAAAATGTTATGGAAAGTCAATGGTTGCTATGGAAGTCAATGGTTACTGTGAAAAGTATCTGTTTGATGAAGAATTCACTACTTTCTATGAAAAGTCAATGGTTGCAATAAAAAATAAATGGTTGTTATGGAAGTTACTGGCCGCTATTAAAAATTCAGTAGTTGCTTCGGAAAGTCAATAGTCTCTTTAGAAATTCTGGGCCTCAGGAAGGACTATAATTACAACAATTCGGAAGAGGACAACGATAAAATGTATCATGCCATTTATCTAAGACATTTTTTCAATAAACATGTAATAAACATACATGACCTCTTAGGGCGTGGCCAAATAGGACCCCAGGGAAATTTAAATCATCTCGGCAGAGGTTCACTAGACAATGTTTCAATTCCAAAGATCTTAGATATAGCCGTCATTGGTTTGACGTAGAGAAGAAGCAATTTTCATGTCTGTACTTTTTATATACATATGAGGGAAATCCATGACATTCAGGGCAAATTTAGATCCCAGTGCTAAAAAAATGAAAACATTTGGTAGAGATCCATTACACATATTTCATACTTACTATCTAAGCTATAGTCGTCATGGTTAAAAAAGGAAATAAGCTTTTCTACATACATACAATTTAAAAGGAAAATCAGTGACCGCCCAAGGTAGGGACAAATTTAGAACCTAGTGTTGTGATTTGAACAAACTTGAAGAGGTCCACCGTTTTCGAGAAGATGATTTGTTTTCGAGGTTTTACTATAAACATGTAAAGAAAACGCATGATCCCCAGGGCGAGATAAATTTATTCTCAAAGGCTACAGTGCATGTCAAGTAGAAAATCCTTCATGATAAACATTTTAAATATAACCTTTGCAGTTTTCAAGAATAAAAGGATAGCTGTATATTGAAAAGCCATAATCACCTTTTTCGGGGACGATTTTTACCACAATACAATAATTTGAAGGATTTTTTGATAACACGATGCATGAAACATATCATATAAGCTCTAGGCAATGCACTTTCAGAGACGAGTTTCCAAGATTTAATTATTTGAAGATATTTTGACCCTTTTTACCTACCAAAAAATTTAATTGGACATCTAACATTTGAACAGTTTTACTATAGCTCTATGCTTGGAACATTGCAAAAATATTGCATTACTTTTGTTTTAGCGATTTCAATTTAGAAGTCGTTAACAATGACGACGACAGATTCACTGACGCACGGATGCAAGGACGCTGAACTAATTGTGATTACAAAAGCTCACCTTGTGCTAAATAAATGCAAACATTACAAAACATGGTGACAAATAGAATAATTATAGAACTCTTGAAACACTTACTTGCTTATGAACTGAGTTTAAAAGCGCATCGTTATATATTTCTTCTGGGTAACCTACTTCCACTCCCATTTTATCAATCTGTTCAGGAATCATTTTTAGAATTGCATTAGATATCTAACTATATAGCATAACATAAAGAAATACTTCAAACAAGTCAAGCTCATGTTATTATAAACAAACAGCTATGCATAGATCTCCTTGCACATTTTTATGATATAGGAATGCAACGCCAGGAAAAATGAAATCCAACACTGTTGGCCTTCTTTTTTCACATCATTCTTTGATTTGGAAAGCCCCGGCAATATAGTTATTATGTGAATTTGTCCTTATAATGTTGATTTGTTGTCCATAAGGACATTCACATGCATTTGCCAAATTTTGCAGTATTGTATAAAAAAAATGTTTTGGTTATGTCCAAAACTACCAATCGTTAAAAATCCCTTCAAATTATGAAACCTTTCTGTCTAGTTTTTGAGATAACAACTATTTTACTTTTTCTTTTGAAGCACGCTTGGTGAAGTTGGACATCCAAATAGTCGCATCTATAATTTTCTTAAAGGATTTCTTCATATCCTCTACCAGCTCCAAGACCTGCAATGATATGAAATTGTTTGATAAATTTGAATGAAAAGCTTTCTGTGAATCTTTTCTTGCAAAGACAAGACCTACGAATACGTTGCTCTCCAGTTCACATCCATGCAAATTATGTGTTTGTTATTGTGTATTAATTTACTTTGTTATTTGATAAGATAACTGTTTCTGTTTACATCCCATTAATTTGACTGTTCAATTTACATCATAAACACAGGTAAAAATTGAAATCTGTATTGTTAATAAATATGTATATGTTTTTTGATAATTTGAATTAATCGAATCACATGTAAATATCACAGATGCTTGCGTCGAGTTTGATTGGTATTTATGTAATGCCTGTAATTCGATTCATAACTTAACTCTGTTACGTATTTCTTGTAACAAACACATTTTTGGTAATAATTGAGTAAAATATATAAATGTAGTATTACGTAGCGTCGGTCCTTTTCAAAAAAGGCTTCCTTTGCGAAGAGTCGAGTTATAACGTCAGGCATCCTGTCTCTCAACATATAAACACAATAATCAAGTCTAGTTGAGGCAGAGTAACTCGTTTGTCCAGAAGCCTGTAAAATGAATTGCTGTTAGTTGATCCTAATGCATTATTATATGATACTACTCGGGTAACGACCATGTTTCTTCATATGACACCAGTACTGGTTGGAAGCGGACTCGAAAGTGATTATTTTAAGTTGCAAGAACTTGTTTCACATTGGAGCTTAATAAATAATTATGTTAATATAAATATATAATACATTAAAAGATAATGTTCGACAGTTCTTCTACTCTGAATGAAAACTAGAGTAAATTGTTAAATATGATATCGATGAAAATATTCCACTTACTTCTAGGAATCGCTCAGTAATATCTTTATAGATTTGTGGCAGAAAGTTAACTTGTGTCATAACAACCTTGGTCACAATATAATTAGCAACAACACTGAAAGTATAAATGTTAACTTTATTTAAGCAATGTTTTATCATACTTTAGAGTATATGTACTCTGTGCTAATTTACTTTTATATTTTGGTTTGTAAAATAAATTTGATGAGTAAAGTGTATCACCATTAAAGTTTAAAGAAAAAAAAAGGAAATATTGATATGGCTCAAATGACGACAATCATTTTTATGGAACATTTTCACTACTGTCATGTTCTCATATATGTACATCGCGTTAATTTGCTTTTATTTAAAACATAATTAATTTAAAGAATGACCTGTCTATGTGATGTTTGATCTAAAATATTTTACTTTTCAAACCCCATCCCCCTCCCCCGCCTCAATTATTTTGTTTTTCAATGCTTACCTGTTTAAGTGTTTACTGAGCACAGTGTCGGTGTAAATGAAATAGCCAATGGAAAATATGGTGACTACATCCGTAGCATTCAAGGAATATCCACCAACTTTATAAATACCCTCAACAATTTGCAAAAAATTCACCTAAAATGTAAATAATCAAAGTGCTGAAAGCACTGATAATGGCGCAATATGTTGCATACAAAACTAACTTTAAAGTTCTAGATTTGTAGAGCAATCTATTTCAGGTGTTCAAAGCTGATATCATTCCTATTTTCAAAAAAGAATAAGTGCCCTTTTTGTATACAATATAAAATTATTGCCTCCAAACTCTTGTCAAAATTGAAAATCATGTACCAAGAGCATACTTACAAACCCAGGCTAAATGCATAATTGATATCATATATATCATGAATAAACATTTCAAAATATGACATTGGAATTTGTTGGGAAACTATAGTTGTTCAAGTTTATCTAAATTTTTCTTTCAACCAGTTTTCATGTGAAGGACTTCCATATGTGAGTGTATAAGACATAAATCAGTGTACTTACTATATTTATCCAAAAAAATGATTATGCAATAGAAAATAAACAGAAAATTGTACTGTCTATAAAATATTTCTAAAATTAAACCAGAACTGTAAGAACAAACTTATTTTTTTGTAGAAACCTTTCAAGCGCAATAAATAAAACATGTGAGAATGTTAATTGGAATGGATACATATAATGTAGTTGGCATTGAAAACAAGAGCCACTACCTAGCTTGGGCCATGCTCTTCTCTTTAAACACATCAGTTTGAGAATATTGTAGTACCTATAAGAGTACTCCTAGAAAACATAATATTAATGTATAAAGTAAATTTCAAATGTGAATTTGACTGTCAACACAGTTAAGTAAATGATAAAGTTGAATGATAAGTGTTCTTTTGTCAAAGAATGGATCAAATCATAGACAAAAAGCAGTTATTACAATGTGAGCAAATTAAATTGTTTAACCTTGGAGGTAATAGTCAGTTAAAGGTCAAAGTTATATCAGAATAATTCAACATGTTGGTTTTGTGTTTGTTTGTCCAAGCATGAATCTGTAAAAAATAACAAAGTAATGACAATTCTAGCTTATTTCAAAGATTATCAAATAAAGATAAAGGCCATATAATATATGAACTTGAAGGGTTTTTGTCACAAAAACATATGTCTTCTAAAACTGTGTATGGTTCTGATCACTCCTTTGAATTTGGCAGAAATCCAGCACTCAATTTGAAAGTGATAAGGCATTTCTATTTTTAACCCTGGGGGCCATTTTGTGCAGTAAAGCGGAACAGGGATGAAACTATTCACTCCTGTGAAGTTTCATTGAAATCTAACCAGCAGGTCTATATGTGAAAGCCAGCCAATACTTTTATATTTATAGCTCTGATAGCCATTTTGTGCAGCAAAGTTAAACTTGCTGGCGATATGCACAACAAAGGATAGTACTGATCACTCCTATTAAGTTTGGTTGAAATTCCACCAGTAGTTTGACTTGTGAACAAGATTTTTCTATTTTAATCTGTGGCGGCCATTTTGTGCAGTGAAATTGAACTTGCAGGCAATGTGTACAACTAGGGATGGTAGTGTAAAGTTTGGTTGAAATCCCGACTGTAGTTTGACCTGTGAAGGTCGGACAAGATTTTACTATTTTTAGCTCTGATGGCAATTATTAGCAGCGATTCGTACGTAACATGTCAGTGATGTGCATAACTACGAATGGAATTGATCACTCCTGTAAAGTTTGGTAGAAATTCCACCAGTAGGTTGACCAACGGACGGACAGGTGGCGAAGGCAAAAACAATATGTCAAAAGTTAAATTCAATTTAATTCCATGTAATCTTCTTGATTGTCTTGTCAGAAGGAGTGTCTGTGACAGAGTAGTCAAGGTTGTTGACTGTACCAGTCATGCCGGACAGTAACTATATTATGACCTTCACTGTGCTGATGCATTGTAAAAATCAAAGTAAAAAAATAAAC
Organism: Ruditapes philippinarum; assembly: GCF_026571515.1. Taxonomy (NCBI): domain Eukaryota; kingdom Metazoa; phylum Mollusca; class Bivalvia; order Venerida; family Veneridae; genus Ruditapes; species Ruditapes philippinarum. Next base: position 283,295 of record NW_026863176.1, on the reverse strand, counting down.
ATTTAAGAGTCAATGAGATATTGAGTATGATTTTCTTGTATGTCTTATCCAACAAGTTTGAAGAAAATAAAAATTCAAAATCAAAGTTTATACATTTGAACTTGAAGGTCAATATAATTCATGAACCTGAACCAATGTCAACTTCAATCTGGTCTTCTTAATGGTCTTGTCCAAAGAATTGTGGTGTCCAAGATTGAAGACAATCCATTAAAAAATAATGGCTAAGTTTAAGGTGACAACGGAGTCAATAATCACTGAAAATACCTAAAATGAGATTTTTTGCTAAGTAGATTTATCAACCTTTTCTGAACACATTCGTGATTTAATTTTCGAAGCAGTTAGTCCAAAAATGTGTTTTTAAACGATTTAAAACGGTACCTATACTATTTGTATCTGCTATTCGCGTAACTTGTCGATTATCGATAACGCTCCGCCCCCTGTTGAGGCATCAATGAGGGAAATCGGTAGTTCCATATATCCGTGAATTACAGGTCCCACGGTGATAGGGCGATTACCACAACTTTTCCGCGCAACGTCAAAATATCATCCTTCTGACCGAGACACCGTATATTTCTGGACACAATATTTTAATGGCGGGATAAACAAATTCCAGGTAATAGCTTACAAAATATCTTACTGCTGGACATTGCAAGATTATTCCAATTGTTTAAGTATTCTATCGAATTGTTGAGACAATTTATTGTTAATCTAGCACATTACAATTCACACAAAAACACATACTTCGAAGAAATAGTGTTTACAAATGATCGTGTGTACCTCAACATGACTCGTACTTGTCACAAAACATGTGTTATAACGACGATGTCTTTGTTCTGTGACCTAACGAGCTCGAATATTTATTATTGTTAACCCTAAGTTCAAGTTCCATACAAAAGTGTGTGTTTCTATCGTAAATTTCAGGGAATATTTGTTGAAAAAAGGCCCTACTGACCCGAATATTGGAGCACCGTACAACACTGAATTCAAACACCGCATTCTTTTTCCGTTAGACCGATAAATACTGGAACCGTCTTCTTTTGAATTATACAATAATCTTACAAATATGTTTTATAATAACTTTTATTTGATGAAAGTTTGATGACAGATTGTTTACTTGCTGTTATGTTATGTTGCTGTTATATCATACGTTATGTTATGGAAAATTTCTGAAGGTGATCTGTGTAAAAATAATACTACCAGTTAGATAAATGCAATGGTATCAATATATAGATAAGGATGTCTTTTCCTTTTCGAACTTATTCAAACTGATAAACCCCACATGGAAAGATTGAAGATCTTGGCAGACTATACCATCAAACAACATCGAGAAACAAAAGAAATGAACTATTTGTTAATGGGAATTTCTTATTGCATACTAATTTGATAAAGTTGCAAAAGTCATAACACAAATTTTCATGGTGTAGTTTTTGCAGGAACCCGGGCAATATTTCCATAATCTCTTCATCGTCTCCAATGTGCTTTTTTAAACAATCTTTTGCGAACGTTTGACTTCATATTCTTTTTCTTATGTGGTGCGTTACGCATATCGTCCTGAAATACAGGGAGGCGCTGATCTATTGGCGTACTGATGATATCAGAAGACTTAGTTGGGCACTCTCCAGTTGCTGCAGTATCTGCAGCTTTGCCAATTTCGCACGTTGCTTTGGCTTGTTCAGACATAGGTTTGAACGTCTTCTTTTTCTGAAAGCAAACATTAATATAAAAAATCAACGGTGCTAAAAAGACAAAAAATGCGGTGATTTTAAGGAGGAATAATGCGGTGCCCTAATCTTATGATTGACAAAGTTGTGCGGTGCCTTAAAATACACACTTGGAAACATTAAAATCATACCAAATATACAAAAAAACGGGTTATTTATGTATTGTAACTTGTTCATACGACAATTATGTACATAGTTATATTGTATTTTGACCAGTTATATGAACTGAACGGACTAGAAATACGTTATATTTCGTAATCAAAGCAAGACTTTTTTCAGTATGCCCTAAATGTTTTCACTATCCTGACTTAATTAATAAAGCATTTTGCATGTAGTAAAGATAAATAAGTTTCAAATTAAATAGCACATTCGATGAAAAAGAAAAAAATGATGATTTTACCTTGTCTTGAGCAAATTATATGCTGTTTTCGTCTCGGTTACAGGCTTGCTGTCCATTTTGTACCACAGAAATATACGGTGTCTCGGACAGAAGTAAGATATTTTGACGTTGCGCGGAAAAGTTGTGGTAATCGCCCTATCACCGTGGGTCCATACTGGCCCATACTTCTCGTAATACATGCATGTATCGTTCATCTACCGTACATCTTTTATGAATATCTCAACATTTAGCCTTTTTTATAAATGAAGAAATTGTCGGCCAATGTACGTAACATAATGTATGAAACATAAATAATTAAGCATAGCGGCAAATCGCACGGCCACGGGGTTGATTAAAAATGTAGTTGCTAAAATATCCATAATGTGTGAAAATAATTTGTCTGTCCCGTTAATCTGATATATATTACATTGAGCTGATATAATTTTGTACGGATTCAAGGGCTTACTTTACATTCAATCTCGTTTTCTAACAATGTCAAGTAAAACAACAACAGACGACATTTTTTATGTGAACGCTTATATGACTTGTGGTAAGGTGTCCCTGACAAATTTCTAAACAATTTTAGATTGTCTAAGGATTATTATTTCTCTATGAATAAAAAAGATATTAAAATATATTCTCAGTGAAAATAAATTGTTCGCCAGTAAATCCGACACAGTACTAATAAATCTGGGACAAAGTATGAAATTTATTGTCTATCCCGGTAGAAACTGGATCTCTATGCCGTGCATAGATGATATTCATGATAATAGAAGTCAAGAAGGCCACATCATAATGATCGAGTAATACCTTTTATTTCTATTAAAAATAATGTGAAGCATTATCAATTTGGTGGAAAAAATATATACTATCCCGTTCTTATTTTGTACATCTACCATGGACTTTAAAAGACTGTCAGAAGCTCAGTTTTTTGTTATTTTTATTTTATATTTTAACGGAATTTCATACACGAATACACAGGCAGAGTGACACTGGTATAATACAATAATAATGCTGATGATAATAATAATAAACTTCAAATAGGAAACAATTAAATACCCCGCTAGCGGTGCGCAAATGCGTTCCATTTGCCCCCACTGAGTGCCTCAAATTTTACCGATAGTCACGTGACATGTGCGACAGATACCAGACGGACAGTAAATCACGTTAAGAATTGAAGAAATTTCGGCTATAAACGGGATATTAATCAGCAGCTTTTTTTAATTGGTCAGATGTCACTGGGTCATAAAATGTTGTTAGAGTATGTTACCGCAACTTGTGACCCTCTCTGGCGCGATATGTGTGTATTATGCAATTATTTAGCGTGAAACGTAGGGGTCGAGATGAGAGAACAGCCGATTTATGACACTTCGTTTTGATGCGGGTCGGACTAACTGTGAATCGGCATAACTTTTTTAATAATCAAGCAATTATCATGCGGTTTAAAGCACATGAAAGGAAATTCATTTACGGAGGGAACCGTGTCAGGGATTTTTGTTTGCTCAATCAGCGACTTAATTATCTTTAATTACGTAATATGTATGGTGAAAAAAGTCGCATAAAATGTTTGACGATACGTAATATTTTTTTGAGAAAAGATATAAAAAATTGGAGACACGGTTCCCCAGATAATATAAGTATGGTTATTTTCCAAAAGTTTGATGACAAAAAAATAAAAAATGACTTTGATATGACGATTTAAAATTTTAGGATTTTTATTCAAAAACAATCATTTACAAAGGCATTTTTTTCAAATATGTTATTTTTTATGATGATCAACGACATTTAATGCACAAAGATTAAATGAATAACAATTATTACTAAAATAACTTGGTTTAAATGACATTTATGTGAGTACCACGGAAAGTGTCTGTTGTCACCTTAAAGTTTCTGCCAAGCAACATGTGCAGGAACAGCAACTTGACTGTAGTAATAGCTCGAAATTCTTTTGTTAGCTACACACATGCCCTAGTTCATATCAGCTGCCTATATGTTTCACCTTTTTCAACAAAAGGTGTTTTCAATAAAACAGACAGAAGTATTATAATAAAACTATGTGTTATAATAAAACTATGCAACTTGTAAGTATCATACTAATGAATTTATTAACAATTATCAATAAGCATGTAACACAATTTGCCAAAAGTTTGATCAGTAATTACATATGTCAAAAAAGTGTATGCAAAGGAACCAAATATTTATTTCCAAAGCAGTTTAAAATGATGGTGTCACACTGTATAAGTTATCATACTATTAACATAAACCTTTGTAGAAATCAAAAGTAGGCATTCATAGAAAATTCTCATATCATATTCGGTTCATTTATAGGCAATTATAATTTTTCTAAATGATAAATATAAATGAAACTTTATGCCCTTTCAATTTAAATGGGTTGTTTTCGCTTAACATCATAATTTCTATGCAGTTTTAGTCCTAACATTTTTCAAATAAATCTTCTATCCACTGGACAAGCCTTACAAAGATTGAACAATCTATTCCATATTTTTCAACTTAAAGATACATTTTCAAACAGTAACACAAAAACTAAAATTGTGATCAAACATCAATTTCTCTAGAAACAATTACATTTAAATTAAAGCTCCATGACTCCAGATATGCCAAAAATCAAACTTGATAAAAAAGGTATTAAGAAAAGTAGAAAGTGTTATAAAACCTTGCATTATGTGCCATTAATGACTGATTTTGCAATATTAAAATGATCACCATATTTCTACTGTGTGACTAAACCCAGGCTATTTATGCATATTTTGGCTTTTTTTTTTGGTAAAATGTTATGAATGTTATGATATGGATTGTGTCATTAGCAATATGTACAATAGTCATTACTTTCTTTGTTAACTTCACAATATTTTACTTTGTAATACATTTTCAAAATCATCATGAAAAATAACAATAACCTGGAGGCATGCTGCTTCAAAATAAAAAAGAACATCCTTTGATATATAACATACTTAAGTATCTTTAAAGGCTAGAAAAGCTACCAACAACAATGAAATGAGAGTTATGGTATCAAACCCCAGGCCAGTGGGGCCATTTTCTCTTTAAGTTTAAATATCCATTTTGTACTTTTAGATTAGTTTAAGATAGAATACATTATCAATTTAAATTCTATACTTATTATAGGTATTCATTGAATTGAATAATAAATCATTCATTACTCAAAATTAAATGAAAGAGCATGGAAAAAAATGTTTTCAAAATCTAGTAAAAATCTAAAGGTTTTTAAAATCTAGTAAAATAAAAACTAAGCAATAAGTATATTAATAAATATACTACAAGTACATTAACACAAAACATGTTTTTTGGATAATACACTCTAAGCTGAAATATTTTAAATGGGCGTGGTAGTATAAGTGTTTGTAAATACTGTAAGTTATCTAATCAATATGTCTGTTCTTAATAAAAGAAATTTGAACTTGATATTTTTCTGTACAAACAAATTTCAAACATTGATAAGTTAGCTCATCTTCTTGGTGATGAACTGGCATCTCTATATACAAATGTGGTTCTGTTCAATCATAGGTTATCTCATGTTCTTTGTGGTAAACTCTCACCTTGAAGTTTATAAAGTTCTGTTCATACATATTTAAAAAAAATAGATAAGTGGTGAAGTACTGGTGGCTCATTATAGTTCTATACTTATTGTGATATTTCAAATATTGGAAAGATTTTTCACATTTTTAGTGAAAGACTGGTGACTAGTTTTCTCCTCCTGAATGTCATTTACAATACATGTATTTTGGATAATACACTCTAAGCATAAATATTTTAAATGTGTGTGGTAGTATAAATGTTTGTAAATATTGTAGGTTATCTAAACAATGTGTCTGTTCTTAATAAAAGAAACTTGCACTTGATATTTTTCTATACAAACAAATTTCAAACATTGATAAGTTAGCCCATCTTCTTGGTGATGAACTGACATCTCTATATACAAATACGGTTCTGTTCTCATGTTCTTTGTGATAAACTCTCACCTTGAAGTTTATAAAGTTCTGTTCATACATATTTCAAAAATAGATAAGTGGTGAAGTACTGGTGGCTCATTATAGTTCTATACATATTGCGATATTTCAAATATTGGAAAGTTATATCACATTTTTAGTGAAAGACAGGTGACTTGTTTTCTCCTAATGTCATTTCTTTTTCTAATAAGATTAAATCAATGTACTACATTCATGAGGCTTTCGACATCACATCTAAGAACTCATTATCCTATTATTCACTATTGCAAAGGACAGGCAGTCCCCTGGTATTCCAATTTCTTTTCAGTTTTGAAAAACCCAAATACCGGTTTTTCGATTTCTCTACTGTTTCCGACATTAAGTCACATCTATCTCTCCTCATCATTCCTGCTATTACTGTTATATCATGCAAGCGCCCCTGTTTCCTGAAAAGTGAATTGCAGAATTAAAATTTCATTTTTTTCCGAAGGGGTGCGGGGGTGGGCGGTGCACTTTAAAGCACAGGTTATATGCCCAATTTCCAGCTTGACTGGTCGAGGAAGACCTCGGATGCCCCTATGTTGTATGATTTCAAGCACTTAACAGCACCCGTGTACAACCATCAATGTTCCATAAATGAGCTTGATAGTTTTCTCACATGAAAGAATCCATAAACCTTCGCAGAGCTCAAACCTCAAGCAGTGAAAGGCAGTTGGTTTAATGTCAAGGAACTAAACCGATCTGCCACAGACACCCCAAGTAATTTTATCTATTTGCTAAGCAGCAATGTTTACAAAATTATTTAAATTTATAAATGTTAGTGATTCTGATAAACTATAGATAAACAAGTCAAGAATAAAAAAGCTATTAGAATATAATTATTAAGAATATAATTATTAAGAAATATCATATACCAATACTTCTAAATAATAATGTACATCTTTCTTAAATGCCCATGCTGTTGCAAGAAACATTTTTCCATTTATTCACTTAAAGGTAAGTCAGATTGACAGTCTAACATTTTAGCCTTTATCTCTCTTGATTCCGTCCTCATTGACCCTAAATCATCCTTAAAATCTATATCCTGCCCTTCACACTCACATATCCGACATGTAGGCCTACCTTCTGAAACAGAAAGTTGGAAAGATGAAATATAATTATCATGAGATGTATCCCAATAATTATTTTAGTTCATATCAAATACTAGATAATTTAAGAAACAATTTGTTCAAAATTGCCCAAGTACAAAGATTTTTGAACCAAATCTATGATATAATAAAATAGCAATTCAATTTGCCAAGTCTTAGGACAGGTCTAGTATAGTAATTATAGTGTATAAACAGTTTGTATTATATGTCTTTACAATCTTCTATACTGTCCTGAACTTTTAAGAAAACAATTATCTTTTACATCCATTTCTCAGAAGTTGCAAAACCAAGTAAATGAAATTGTTCTGGGTTTGTATCATTCTGTACATTTTCTGATCACAAAAGCTTCAAGGACATTTATGAGTGAATCAGGTCCTATCCTTAAAGACTGTTGTGTTCAAGTTTGGAGACATTAATTCAAAAATAACAGAATTATAGCCACTAATAGCAAAAATCAAGCACAATTTAGACATTTTACCTTGAATGTTAACATGAAGGTCAAGTTTAGTCTGGTCTACTTTAAGGGTTGTTGTGACCAAGTATGAGGACAATACACTAAGATCTGAAAAAGTTATGAACAAGGTTAGAGTATTTTGACAGCAATGGAAAAGTCGTCATGACTGTAATAATATATTTTGGTACGTCTACCCTATACGCACTGTTGTGCCTAGCCGTTCTGTATTTTTTCAAAAATGAATAAATGTAATGATGTGGTCAGTAACTTGCAAGTCTTCTTACATTTTTACAAAGAATTAACATATAAAATTTATATTGTTTCTTAATAATTCTATGATGATGGTCAGCCATAATTTATATTATATTAACGAGATATACGAAAGATCTATCAGAAATGAATTGGCCCGTGGACTTTAATGTCAATTATAGAGCTCTCATGTAAAATGTAACGGTAATCAAACATCCGGCATGAAATTGCAAGTAGCCAAAAGTTAAATTATTAAAAATACTTTGTCATAATCCAACTACAGCTGGAAATTGGCCCACATTTTTGATAACAAATGTTTTACATCAATATTATCCATAAAAATGACTTATTCATTTTCAGTCTATTGCTCTTTGCGTTTTCACGCCATGATTTTCAGAAGGAAAACAATCTTCTGATCATCAAACACTAAAATTAATATACCAACTGTAAATTTTATATGATATTCAATAACATCTTCTTTTAGAAAAACAAGCTTGCGAATAATTATTTTAGGCAACTCATTTTTAAAATGCTGTACTGCTAGCCTCAACAGCAAGTATATGCTTGTCGTATGTGACTCCCGTACAGCCAGCACTTTTGTCAAACAATACTAGTTTATACTGCTAGCCGCTGCAATTGTAAATTATTCCTTCCTCTATCAACTCACATACTTCAATCAACAAAAATTATGAATACTATAAGTATAATAATCATATAGATGTTAGACAATAAATGTAATGATGACTAAAATAAATATGAAATATATATAATTCCGCTGCTTAAGACAAGTTGTTTTTATTGATTCAATGTTTGTATTAACAAAGGTAATTAGGTAAGATTCATCCCCGTATGAATACTTTTAAATTTTTGTTTAAAGTGAAAATTGATAGTCATCAAATTATTCTGAATATAACATACTGTTATATTGAATAATATAATCAGTAATCTTATTATTTTGACCTGTGGTTTTGAATTTAATACAACTACTATTTTCATATAAATGTCTATTACTTTACCTACTATTTTCATATAAATGTCTATTACTTTACAAATAAAAAATCTATAAAATTATGTACTGACCATAAATATCATGAAATCCTACATCTCATGAAGATCAAATCTACATGTATGAAACAAGTAGATCTGAACTTTAGTCATATTGTATAACAATTGTAATTATTTCCAGTCCTCTAAAATTTTGGGACGAGTTAGACAAGTGCCGAGTCTGTTGAAACGGACTTCTTTCACTCTATTTTATGCATTATTAATCACTAAAGGGAAATACTAAGGGATAAAGTAATTGTTATACCAAATTTCATTATTTTTCAAGGTAAAGTGAAATTTAAATAGTCGTATTCAACAGTGAACAAAGTTTTGCAATGTTTACCTGCTTACATTGTCGACATGGTGAATACACAAATACGGGAAAATTACGTACATTAGAAAATAGTATGTTTTCATATTTAATTCGCATTATACAAAGTTCTTACAATATATACGCACTTTTGAAGCATTTCAAAGCTTATCAATTTGAAAAAAAACAACCAAGATATTGCAATATTTCGTTAGTTGTTGCGTTTTATGATAGTCAGTTCACGTATGACTAAATAATGTTGGTTCTAAATTATGCACGTTCTTTGACTCTTTTTGATAGGATTTAATTCATAACAGGACTTGGGCAATACCTCCAGTCACTTGCAAAAATCATGATCACAAAATAGAAAACTATCCTGTACAGTATACGATGGCAAAGTTTTGGACCTATCTTGTCCGGCTTAGATAGCTAATAGAGATGTGTTCAAAAGGTAGATAAGCATCCCCAAAAATATAATAATAATTTAAGAAAATATCTTTCCATATTTATGAATAATCCAGATATTAATCAGTTCACTTAATTATGTGGTTTCAACAATAAAGAGTGAGAAAACAAACCAATATATCAATAATTGAAAAGTGGACCGAGTTAGAAAAGGGCCGAGCCGACTCGGGGCCCCGAGTACGTTTTTGGGCCGAGCTGACACTGAATCGATATAATGCACTAAAATTGCATCACTAATAATCGTAATATCAAGCGAAATATATCAACAGCTTTACCAGATTGGGAAGAAACCTTGATTCTACATACGGAATAGATTGCACCTAAAAATCAACATAATAAAATATAAACAAACATCTTGACCTGCTGTAAACACTTAACAGCCAAATATAGGTCGTTGTCCTGACGATTTTGCTAGATCTATTGATAAATGCAAGAAAAATCAACGAAGTTACTAAACATTTATGTATACAGGAGATTAAGTGTTCGTATATTAATAAAACTTACAACTCTATTAAACATCTAGGACTTCCTAATCGATAGCAAATCTTCTCACACTTTCTCGGAATAACTGGCCAAGATGGCGATTGCGGTGGAAATGACGTCATAAAGAAAATAGTCCCTATTCATACGCATACATTTATTTCGCTGACATTCACACTTTTTAAGCATTTTAAGCTTAAAGTTATCTAATTTGAAAATCGTATTAAATTTTATCCTGAATTATTGTGCTCTCTGGTAGTTTAACTTATGATTTGAAAAAAAATGGCACTGAATTTATGTACGTATTCTTGCTTTCATGTATCAGGAACCAGAAGGTAGAAAAAATAAACTGGTTCTCTTTAAATTTTTATCGGCTGCTGGCGTAGTAATATTCAAATCGCGTAAAGCAATGATATATGTAATTTTGTGATAAAAGGAATAAAAATTTAGTAATAAAATGACCAGTCAATTTTGGAATAGATAAGGTTTTATGATTATATGAATATTAAAGCAAAATATTGGAACTATTCTTGCTCCACGCAGATAGCCTAAATGCGTTCAAACCATAGTAAGCTGAATTTATCGTCATTACACTGGGGGCTTGCGCCCCCAAAACTGTGTTCCGTTCTTGTGAAAGAAAAATTCTCACAACAATACAACATATATTGAATTTCTTCGAAGATTCAACACACAACGGACAAAAAGCGCACTTTATTTGTAAACGACATGAAAAGTTGACATATTTAAATGTTTTACTTAAAATAAAAAAAAATCCGAGTCTGAAAATCTTTTACAAAAACAACTCCTGAACAGGTTGACAAAATGGGAGTAGAAGGAAGTTATAAAACACTGACCAATTTCTCAATGTAAGCAATAAAATTAAGACGGGATAGTATGTGACTATACAAAAGAAGTTATGTATATCATGATCAGTAAAATTATACTTGATGAACTATCTCCCTTACGGAGCTTAGAAGCAACCACTAGACCTTCACAATCTCGTTTAACTTAATTTCAAAAAAATATAAACATCACATGAGTTGTACATTATACCACTTCTTTAAAAAAAGATAAATACAATAAGAGTACACGAGCTGAATAAAAATTGCAAAAAGTATGTTCAGGTTATTTATAAATATAGCTTATTGCAAAACAAAATATTCCTACCGTTGCTCCAAGTTCCTGAAGGATACTGACGGGAACAATTTTTATAACCGACGATTTATACGGAGTGTCCGAACTTATCTGAAAGTTTTTGTATGAAATAAACATATATTATTAGCTACTTTCCAACACTCTGCACTTGTATTTTTTGTTTGTTTGTTTGTTTCATTTCTACCCCTTTTCCCAACAGTATTTCAGTCATATAGGCGGGTTGTTTCCTAACCATCGTTCCTAGAGAGTTACACCAGTACTAGACTACCTTCCTCCTTGCTAAACTACCAAATCATCTCCCGGGGATTAACCCACGCCAGAGAGGTAACTGGATTAGAAGTCAACGACTCTAATCCCTCGACCATGGAGGCTTTACCTGCACTTGTAAACCGTCTGGTAAGCTCAATAGGTAAAGCGTTGTACTGTGAATTGGGCGACTCGGGTTCGTTTCCCATATGGTGCATGTCACTTTCATTGATGAGTGATCATCCTTGTTATGGTCATTCGCACTCTACCTCTGCTCTGGTTTGTACGGAAGTTTCATGCAAAGCTAATTCTCAATACAAGGTTTTTCTTGAGGTCAAAATGCTTACAGAAAGGTGGTTGCAATTTTGTCTAATAGGGACTCTCTCAGTTTGACATTTTTATCTCGTATTTGTTTTTTATAAGTACAATTAAAGCCCTAAAATGTAACATTAGTTATTGTCTCCACCTAGAATTTTCATCTTTGAAATTGTGTTTCAGAATAGTAAGTTCCAGAATAAACGAAACATGTGCAATTAGTCATAGCTGCATACATATGATTTTTTGTTATAAGTAGAAAATATATTTGATCGTTAAAACCTCATTGACATCAGGGATGATAAAATGTCGCCAAATTCATACAAATGAATAGTAATTAATTTAAAACAATTAGAAGCGAAACAGAAATTACATAACTGAAACAATGCATGCTTAAAATTACAGCATATGTATTATTAGAAGCAAAATTAAGCCGACAGACTCTCAAATATAATTCTGTTTTTTGTAAATTTTTATTTTTAATTCAAATCTTTTTTCAACAGCATTTTAAAAAGAAACATACCTTACCAATGTTTTAGAGTTAACCTACTTAAGGAAGACTCCAAAAAAGAAAGAAAGTAAACATGTGTGTAATTTGATTAATTAACCAGAAATTATGGCGGATTATACGCTCTTGCTTTATTTTTCAACCAACTTTTAATGTAAAATTGAAACATTCGTCACAGAAACATACGTTACCAAGTAATTTTATCAAAAGGAAAATTCAAGTCAGAAAGGAAGAGCAAAATCAACTTTAATTTTACATATGTAAGTAAATTTTGTTAACTTTTATCGAGTTTTAACTTGTTTTAGTAACCAAAGTGAAACAGACGTAACTTTTATCAAACACACTTGATATTGTTTACACAATCATGCAAATACAAAAACATTAAATCGCCTTTTTTGACAATAGAATGATGGACATTTGATTCCTAAATAAAAGAGTTGATTTTACAAGTAAATTTTAATCATGTATTATATTTCATAAATAAGCCAGTGTGAAACATATGTTACCCCAATTTACAATTCATTTTTTTTTTTTTTTTTTTTGAAAATTAAAGATAAAGTTGGGATTAGCATGCATATTAGTAACGGTTACCTTGTATTAGATGTAAGACGATACAAAAGTGGTTTGCAAAGGAAAGATATTTTCATAATATGTTGATGTACTAGCAGAAATGTTAAAAAGTTATAACAAGCTGTTGAAGTTTTCAACAACAACTAATTCGTTTCTGCAAAGAGCTTACTTGCCGTATTATTTCTATTTATAATTATATTAATTTAAAAATAATATCCAAAAATATAAATTATTTTACAAAAGAAATTTTTTTTTTATCTTTTTAACCTTTACTTGTTTTTGAATAAAATGAAACATACGTGTCATGTTATATGAGGATAAATATAGAACTGTTTTGCAAAAGAAATATGAAGAAAGTGGATAGCTAAATATTTTGAAAAAGGTTACTAAATATAACATTTGCGTATGCATTGGACCTCTTACATAAAATATATGATACATATCCTTTGAATGAAGACATATTATTAAAATAATCATTACAAAAATTTTTGCTTTCGTAGTAAAAAGGTTTACGTCGAGTTCACCCAAGGTAATGTTCCAATTTATTACTCCATCATAAACCCATCGATTTTTTCCAAACTAAACAATTTTGTGGAGCTAGATATGTCAGGGTTTAGGGAAGTATTTGCTTTTTTCTGCAAATTGAATACTTCTTGTTAAATCGGCGATAAATTGTGCCGTTTTTGTTGACATTTGAGAGAGATTTTGATATTGACCTGAAAATCAGGTCCAAAAGGCATTTGTTGTATCAAAGTATATATCTAATATAAAATTTAGACTTCCTTCTACTTCTGTTTGAGTGGTCATCCATCGAATCGAGCTGCTTTTAACAAACTTTTCGAAAAAAGACATTGCCTAGTGTACAGAGTCTAGCACGTTTTTGTACGGGATGTAGATGGAAAACTGTAAGCAAGTGTACGGGATGTAGTAGGTATACGACTGCTTTATTTTTTAGAAAAAAAAATAAACTAAATAAAGTACCAGAGCACACACGTACGCTGATGAAGAAATGACGATCGATTCCGGGGGTAAGGATCGGAAAGTGAAACCTTTTATCATTTTAAAAAGAATGAAAAAAATAAATTAGATAAGAAACATTATACGTAGCATGAATATCAATGGTAGTAACCAGTTTCTATCATAAGCTAGACAACTTTTTATGCGTGATTTTGAGGAAAAATAAGTCAGTTAACTAAATCATTATAGATTGGTAGAACTTTACAGTGGAATTCTAATAATTTTCTTAAACAATATCAAATCATGTTCAAGTTATGCAGTGTGAACAGTAAGTTTGATAATATTTTATTGCATATATAATACCATTCATCAATTCTTTTACTGTAACATCAACATAATTACACAATATACAAAAGGGTTGGGCCAATTGTTTTTGCAAAATTATCATGGGCCTTTACCTGTAAGATAATAGTTGACCTAGTGTAACTATGTAGTTAGGTCACGCAACATCGTGGAAGTATACAAATGTTTTATCGTAAACATTGAATAAAATTGTTTCATGGAAGGGATGTAGTCAGCTTTTTTTCAACTTGTAGGCCCATAAAAAGGGTCTGGGCCAAAAACATGTTCAGATTAAAAAGAGCAAATGCGCGTTCAAAAGTATTTTCAAGGAATATAAACAAAACAATGATTTCAAACTATGAATTTGATTAGATGGAAACTGAGGGCGGTAAATCATGCACTTGATCCGACCAAACGGCATGAACACAATACCAATCCTACCTACGCCTGTTTTATTGGTTATTGGGGACTTTACAATTTCTTGACCAACTTGGCCCGGGCCTACACGGCCTAATAGTAGTTACGCCACTGAATAGTCTGTCAAATAAAAATCGTTTAACGCAACTTTTTTCAAGTGTTTCAATTCAAAGTCGACCGGTGAACTCGACGTAAACTTTCGTTTTCGGAGTTTTGAGGGGCTATATCCGATGGACGTTGTACAACAGTGGTACTGACACCACTTCTCTGAATTTTTCAGTTACATGTCATTGATGCGAATATGAAGTACACTTTTGAAATAATTCAGTTCAATTAAAACAAGTGCATGTAAAATTATTCCGCTTAAAATAAATTTTAATTGGCGTCTAATACACACGTTCTGGCATTATAAAATTAGAAAAACTTAAATTTTCATATCATTTACAATGTATTGATTCTTGCGCTGTTGACGATTAATTAACAGACAAACTCAATCATGTTGAAATGCAATGCAATGATAAACAATTGATAACAATAAGTTACTGACCTCAGTATAGATGTTTATTATTAAATACGTTACTGTTATATAAATTCGTCTTTTCATTTATAATGTTAACTTACGTTTGCAAGGTCAATTTCAAGATCTAAGGTCTTTTCAGCGAATTCCTCGGCTGCGGATGCATTTGCCCCAAACGCTTGAAATAGCTCTTGGTAATACGTTTTGAGCGCAATTAAAGCCGGCTGTTCCTTTCCTTGAAGATATAGTTGTCGTGGTAGATTAAGAGTCGGTTGATCAAACTAGTCAGTACATGAGAACAAAATAATAATTAATGTACATTTGTGATAAACAATACTTCAAATGAAAAAAAAAAAAACGGACAATAAAGAAAATGTAGTGTTTGATTGTTTTCCGTACAAATACGGTACGGGACTGACGGCACTTTTCCAACGGTTCAAATTGCATCCTGGTTGTAGTTGGTTTATGCTAATGACGTCGGTTCTTCGCGGGCTTTTTAGCAAGATTTAATGTCATTCATAACCGACGTTATTCGTAGTGTTATTGTTGAATTGTTAAGCCTAAACATGCGGACACTTTAAAACCAGTAATAACAACGATAACGACGAATACCTATTTGAGAAATTATAATTTTGAAAAATCTAGTCTAACTCTCCTCGTGATTTTGTCAATACATGTTTTACGGCCAACGGTATTCGTGGTCAATTTTTACGCATCAAAACTCAAAACCGGTGTTATCAATACCGCCAAGACTGATACAGTTTCTTAATACTCTCTCACACAAAATGGGTCTAAAACAGAACATATTTCTTTAAAAAAATTAAATATGCATAGAGGTTAAAATTGCAGTTTTCACAAGATATATGTGACCTAACGGTTATTATGTTCCACTTGGCACAGATATAGACAACCCGATTATCACACCCCTGAACATGTAGCGTGTTGGACAGCCTGGTGCAATTAGAACGTCTATATCAATGCCAGTTTTAAACCGGATTACCTATATATGTTCTGTTTTAGCCTCTTTTTATAGACATAATTTTCTAAGATATGTTATGCAACTTTTACCAATCGGCCATGGACAACCCCTTTATTGTTTCAATCAATGGAACCCCCATTTATTCAATAGAGTACCTAAGTCT
This sequence comes from Ruditapes philippinarum, assembly GCF_026571515.1. Lineage (NCBI taxonomy): Eukaryota > Metazoa > Mollusca > Bivalvia > Venerida > Veneridae > Ruditapes > Ruditapes philippinarum. Next base: position 266,911 of record NW_026863176.1, on the reverse strand, counting down.
GTAGGCTTTATTGCAATGTTATAAAATGAGTTCTTTTTTAAATACTGCAAAAGTTATAAAAACATATATAATGTTGCGTGTGTTAATCGTTTGTTTGGATAACTTTTGCATTATCTAATGAAATAACGGAAATGATCAGAGTTAAAGTTTTTAATGATTGATTGCCAACGCATAAATAATGACTAGCCGTTAACAAGTAAACACTACAGTAAAAGTCTTACGTTTAGCCGGTATTTTTCTTGGCCGACCAAATTAACATCATCTAAATGAATATAAAATATCGGTACGGAATCTGTCACTTGAAAAGACTTGACGATGAGATCTTCAAAAGAGTAAGCATTTTGATTCCATTTTCCACCTGATGCCGATCCCAACACTGGAAGTCCTCCTAAGTCTTCCATTAGTTTATGCAAGGGAACATTTCCCTCTCTTTCAATTGCCTCTGAAAATTATACATAAAATGTTCCGGTTATCTGTTTGCACAAGGTTCAGGAAAGTATGAAGAAATTAAAAACAACAAACAAATACACACATACACAAAAGAACAAACATAAAAAAAGAAAGACAAAAACAACATTGTCATAGACGAAGAAGTATTGAACACGATCATCTAATTATGATGAAGATAAGTGTTAATAAAAAAATTCAGTAGCTTGACTTTTGAACGTAAATCATTTGAATATAAATTACTTGGCCTTATATTGAAACAATAAAGAGGAAAGGTTCTGGGTTATTTCAAATATGACTATAAGTTGCGTATTGGTAAGAAATAAGTTAAATACGCTTTTCCTATGATGTTAGATCACACATTATATATTTATTTTATATATGAGAAATGCGTCGTCACGCCACGGATTTCCTAGTATGGAGCCAAAATTTCAAAAGATATAACAATATTTAGTCCAAATTTGTCCGCACACACTTTTTATTTCATTCTGTGACTAAATATGAACTTGACCAGTGTGTTTCTTTGACGTTCCCACATATCAAATTTGAGTGAAATCTGTATAACTGTTAGGGAGATAATTAATGCAAACTCAAAAATGTCTTTCTTTCTAAAAGAAATGGGGTATTTCTGTCAAAAATCATCGAATCATGACAAAATTAGAAATTTGAACCGCGCATTTATTTGACGTATCCATATGTATAATTTAAGTTAAATGTGTACTACCGTTGGAGTGATCATGAACGGAAACTGAAAATTCTATATGTCCAAGCCATTTTAAGTTGGTTTTGAACAAAATTAAAAACTATTGGAAATTCGATTGAAATAGTTTAAAACAACTTATTGAGCTTAAATATGCAATTTCCACAATTACAATTTCATTAAAGTTACTTCTTCTATTTAACACATACCTGAGTTCATGCAGGCTTCGTAAAATCCCTTCGCTTTGGTTACAGCTTCAATTTCACTTGGTTTATTCGGCTCTTCTAATTCATCTTCAATGTAACATTCAAATTTTCTGAATAAATGGTTTGACATGACTATGCAAATAAGTAAATTTTATGTAAATTTATCAATAATTTGATAACAAGACGACCTGTTACAACAGTCATTCCATCGAAAATGTTCATAACGGGGTTACAATCCTAAATTTTGCATTGCATGAAACAGTTTTACATGTACCTACAAGCATATCATATCTTTAACAACTTAATGAATATATCATTTTCTTATATCACAGATAATATGTGTTCTGCATCGACGAAATTTCAGATACTTAACCCAGATGTTTGGGAAACGTTAACTGAAAAATAGGAAAAAAATCAATAAGTTTAAGTTCTATAATTATATAAAAATTTTATCACAAGTCTAAGTTAAGCAACTATAATAACACCACGATCGTTCTCAACTCTGTTTACCAGAATAAATACCTTGATCTTGTTATTGAAATTATTCTTGAAAACGAATATTATTTTACAAACAGTAAAATACTGTTTTGTTTCCATTAAATGTATATATTGTCTTGATAAACTTTCTCATTGTTACATTATCAAAATTATTGAAAGTGTCGACAGAGGGAACAATCTTTAAACAAGAGGGCCATGAGTGCCCTAGATCGCTTACTTGACTTATCAAACTCATCCAAACAATTACCTAGACAAACATTCTGACCAAGTCTCATAACAGGTGAGTCAAAAATGTGACCACTACAGTGTTAACAAGGATTATCCATATTTGAGCAGTGTGACCTAGTTTTTTACCCAGGTGACACATATTCAAACTTGACCTTGAAATCATCAAAACAAACTTTCAGACCAATTTCCAGGATACTTGGATCAAAACAGTAGCAACTAGAGTGTTAACAAGATTTTTCTATTTTTAGCTCCGGTGACCTAGTTTAACATCCGATTTCGAACTCATCCAAGCAATTACCTATACAAGCATCCTGACCAAGTTTGATGATAATTGAGTCAAAATTGTGACCACTAGAGTGTTAACAAGGTTTTTTCTATTTTTTAGCTCCTGTGACCTAGTTTTTCATCCGAGATGACCCATGTTCGAACTCATCCGATATATTAACTAGACAAGCATCTTGATCAAGTTTGATGATGATTGATGCAAAAATGTGACCGCTAGAGTGATAACAAGGTTTTTCTATTTATTGCTGCGGTGACCTACTTTTTCATCCGAGATGACCCATGTTCAAACTCATCCGAGCTATCACCTAGACAAACATCTTGACAAAGTTTGATGATGACTGATGCAAAAATGTGACCGCTAGAGTGTTAACAAGGTTTTTCTGTTTTTAGCTCCGGTGACCTACTTTTTCATCCGATATAACCCATGTTCGAACTCATTCGAGCTAGCACCTAGACAAGCATCTTGACCAAGTTTGATGATGATTCATGCAAAAATGTGACCGCTAGAGTGTTTACAAGGTTTTTCTATTTTTAACTCCTGTGACCTAGTTTTTCATCAGAGATAACCCATGTTCAAACTTATCCAAGCAATTGACTAGACAAGCATTCTGAACAAGTTTGATAATGATTGGTTCAAAAATGTGACCACTAGGGTGTTCACAAGGTTTTTCTATTTATAGCTCCTTAGACCTACTTTTTCATCCGAGATGACCCATGTTCAAACTCATCCGAGCTATCACCTAGACAAACATTCTGACCAAGTTTGATGATGACTTGGTCAAAAATGTGACCTCTAGAGTGTTCACAAGGTTTTTCTATTTTTAGCTCTTTTGACCTAGTTTTTCATCCGAGATGAGCCATGTTCGAACTCATCCGAGCTTTCAACTAGATAAGCATCCTGACTAAGTTTGATGCTGTTTGAGGCAAAAATGCGACCGCTAGAGTGTTCACAAGCAATTGTGGACGTACGACGGACGACGTACATTCACCGATCCTAAAAGCTCACCATGAGCAAGCTCAGGTGAGCTTAAAACGAATCAGTTGATTATTTTTTTTAATTTAAGCTGATGATGTAAAGTTAAAAAATACTGTGTAAGTTTATTAGTATTTTCATAAAATAAACATTTAATATAAACCAATCGCGTGAACATGTTGATTTGCTTGGTATAACAGAAAAACTCGTCGACTGAAACTACAAATGCTAGTACGTTTTGTAGATAAATGCATGTAATAATGATCAAAGACAACGCTATGTAATTGATACTTGCATTTTATAATCATTCGTATATCTTCTTGTATATCAGCTGAAGGTGTGTGCAACTGTTGGTGAACTGGAATTGGGGTCATTGTGATATATTTGCCACAGGCAAACTTATAGAAATTATCGCACGGATCAATATCTGTATCTATTGATTTCATTAGCTGTGCAGCTGTTAATAAAAAGAATACTACCAGTATTTTACAAAAGGATCAATTCAAGAATCAAATAAATGAAAGGTTCTGTAACTGTTTTGCAAAAATCCTAAATTGTATAACGTTGGTATCAGGCAAATATAAAGAAATGCTTCACAGAAGCCCATGTGCTTCAAAATGGCAACGATAATTAAACACTAGTATATATTTAAATGATTTTCATATATTTTGTGTAATTAATTGATCATTAGATCGGCTGCATTACTGATATCAAGTTTTATATAATTAAATTTTATACCAAAACTGAGGTGATATTCAGAAATAATCTGATAAAGTCTGATAAAACTGTATGAAGCAAAGAAATAGCAAATACCTGCAAGCACACAATCCTGATTTACACATGTCTCCTCTGCACACCAGTATGAAATATAATTTGTTTATTTTTATAGATTAAATAGATGTTTTGAGCAATGAACAAAATAAATTATTATTGTATCAATATAAAACATTGTGGCTTGATATATCTCTTAAAATTACTTGGCTTGCATTGTAAATAATCATTGTCTTAAGGTTATAATCTAGGCGGTCCATATCATATATAAACATGTTAAAAGTGGGACCAAAATGTAATACACCTGTCCTTTAATCCACGATGAAAGACTTTATTGTAAGTAAACAAATTGACAGTCATTCAATTAGACTAGTATGAAATGTTTGTTTAGTAAGGCCAATATGCTGATAAATACTGCAAAATCAGTCATTACTTGCACCAAAAAATGTAAATTATTACTTCACTGGTTTGTTGTGGGGGACTGTTACACGAAGGATGGGTTTCTTGTGATAACTTCTTGTGATAACTGTCACGGGATTCGTCGGAAAACTTTTGTAAACACTCGTCAAAACTAGTAATTTCCATCTTTAACAAGTAAGATTCAGGTACTTAATTAAACTTTAATGATTCAATTTGCCTTTTATTTTGTATTTTATATTGAAAATCTTTAAGGAGCCTTTGCTTGCGATAAAAAACAACTTATTATTCGTACCATTAATACAGAACATTGAGTACGTATCCAATCTTTCTGCAGAAGCCAATAATTTGCAGCAAAAATGAAAATGCATGCACATAATGACACGCAGGACATTACTTTCACACTAACATGACACACAGGATATTACTTTCACACTGACATGACACAACAGGTACTACTTAAACACTAGTCTATGCACTACTTATATCTAAATTTAATGAGATGGGTTTATCTTCAGGAATTCAAGCTAGTTTCAAATTAGTTTTTGAAACAAAGTACAAGATGTAAGGCAAGCTTTATTGAGAACCTAGAACTTACTTTCTGAAAATAAAATTACCTTTTTTGACTAGTGTTTTTGTAGTATTTACAAAAGTTTTCTGGCGATACCGTAACAGTTATCACACGAATTCTTGCAAGTTATTATAAGAACTTCATCCGTGTAACAGTTCCTTTACCGTTTACTTGAATCTCGATTCGTATAACCCTTAAAATCAGTTTTCTTACTATTTCTCCTTTATTTTTCATCATTTATATATATATATTTTTTTTTTTTTTGGGGGGGGGGGGATATTTTTTAACTCTTCAGGAGACATGCAGGTTTAATACTACAAGGTCACTTCTAGTGTAGTATCAGATAATAGCAGTACTTATAATAAATTTATTTTATATAAGGTCCGATATACGTTCGTGTAATTTGGGGTATTATACACTTATTCACAAGTGAGCCATATGATAAAATGTGATATTCACCGGCAGATGACATAATGACCGAGGCGATAGCTGATGTCAATATGTTTTTCTGCAGGTGAATAGCACTTCATATTCAATGACTCACTAGTCTATAATTGTTGTATTATATGAAAAGGCTAAAAAATAAAAAGAAGTACAACTTTTTATACATGTACAACTTTTGCCTTGTTGAAGAGCGGGAAAAAAAGACGCATGTGTTAGGCGTGCAGCAACGGCTATGCAAACGCTACGCATACAAAAGTAAGTTTATACTCATCATTGTGGTGTAGCCTTTAAGTTTTATAGTACAGTAATAATATTTAATTTATATCGAGAAATATGCCATCAAGAACAGAACGCAACTTAAGCACGCGTTATTATAGTCTACGGGGTATGGTCATTGAATACGAGTCTCAATCTATTTTTAGACTGAGAATATCCAATTCAGCCAGTGGATATGATAATACACCCAGTGAATATGATTTTATAAAAAAAAAATTATGTTGACTATATTTTGGACCAATGAGATTGCAGCTATATTTAGATCACATAATAACAAATAATAATACGAAGATTAAACTTACGTTCTTCTTTGAGAGCCTGCAATATTTAAATAATATTTTTTAAAATGGCAATAATATGTTAGAAATTGATTTACATTTAACACATGTTTATATTGAGTATTTGAAAACTTAAACAAATAATAAGGAATTCTTAAAAATGCATACAGTAAGGAGTTAAAATAAAGTCTGTTATTTAAATTGAAATATATTATACGAGTACATCACGAAAATTTTACCTTTGATATTGACCGACTAACGTGTGATAGTGTAAGAATCAAAATATCCTTCTTTTGACACCCTTTCCTCACAACGGACACCCCTGTAAAAAGCCATTTGCTTTCAATTTTGCAAAAGACTGGCGCTCCGTTATCACTCTGAAATACCAATCAGTCAATTTTCAAGAAGTTGTAAAATTCACAATGTAACTGATGCTCCGATAAACAATTTAAATTATACATAATCTTTATATGGAATGAAGAACTAGAAGCTGACATGACTGTGCTGCTTTGATGAAATATTTGTAACTTTTTGTCAGAAAATGTATAAATTACATCAGTACCTTTAAACAGTTTTATCATTTCATTATATAAATATAAACAATTAAAAAACAACAACAACAAAAACAAATAACAACAAATAAACAACAAATTTCAACGTCAGCATACACACCTGACATACATCTGCGCCATTTACAGTATGAAAGCGTAAATTCTTCTTGCATGCTTGACCAGAACATTGCTTTGGTGATTTTAGGTTGACATTTACTTTATTCAGGGAATTTCCGTTGCCTTTTTAATGATATCAAGATGCACGCATTGTCAAATAAATAGATTTATGAATCTTTCAAACTTATATAAATTATTATTAAGAACTTGCTAAATAATTATTTAAATACAAAATGACACATTAACATCAAGTGCCACTTTCCATTTTGAATAAGCTCTCTTTATTAATGTTTGGTATGTACTTAATATTGCATGGGAAGAAAAATAGTAAGACTTTTTGTCAAAATTGTCCTCTTATAGATGAAGGGATGAATTTATCTATTAATTTTATTTAATTAAGGATATGACACTAGCCTGTAAAAATACTTTAATTGCAAAATTGCTCTATTATTTATTTACATAATTGTATTTAAGAACAAGAGATGAATACTGTTAAACATGAAAACGATAAAAATTACGAAATATACGAAAAATACTTGCTTGTTAATCCAACTACTATGCACTTGGTTTCCTTTTTATTATCAATGCTTCCACCATTCAAGTCATTGGTTGACAAAACTTCTGTCTGAATAATTATGTCAAGTTCTAATAAAATGACTTTTACGTTCTTTTTCTCCAACTCCTGTAATGCAAAGTATGATAATGTATTTTACTAACAGTTAAGCACATTATATGAACATAATCTGCTGCATCTTTTTCTTAGTAATGCATATAATGATACAAAACCATTATCTAAATGGTAAGTGTTAATTGATCTAATAAAAGATATACTATGTTCATCTTTGGGTAAAATACTTTTATCTAAGAAATGTATTGAACTCCATGAAATTCTTAATAAATACGTTAATTTGAATTGAAAGAGTGAATAAACTATGTATAGGAAGCTGCATTGCCTATTACGAGCCAAGTAAAGATGTCTTTTCTTAAAAAAGTGCCAGTTTTATTTTGTATTTTATATTGTGACCTCCTATAGTCGTGTCGTGTTTAACCCTTTACACTGCCATAGGAACGGCTTATGCCGTCCCTGTTATTTTCGGCGTATTTGCCATATAGACGGCTTTAGCCGTTTCTAATAATAATAATAATAATAATAATAAATTAATAATAATAATAAAAATAATAATAAATATAAAAGAAAATTATACCATCGACAATAATTAGTATTATACTAGCATATTTGGAAACATATATAATTATTATAATACTAATAACAAATAATAATAATAATTATTATATTAATTAATAATATAGTATTTTCTTAGAAAACCTTCTGGCAAAAAGGTGATCAATAAAACAATAACCCTCTGGCAGCGAAAGGGTTAAAAAATGTTAATTTCATACAAACAAGACTGTACAGCAATTATCTTTTCTTTTAAAAATAGAATTTGAGCATAGTATATCTTTAAAAAACAAAACAAACTTTTGATAACCGCTTAATACGAAGGACAATAACATCGATCGCTAAGAACATGTCTCATCTAGTAACTGAACAATATGTTAAAGTCCATCCGAGGGAAAAAACAAGATAAGTTCAGGTATTCTACAAGCAGACCACTTTTAATGTTTTTATTTTGTTTCTGTTTTTTTTTGGGGGGGGGGGGGGTGGAAGTTAAGCAAGTTTGTTTCTTGTCGTTCACAATATACCTATCTTATAAAAATATATTTAGTAAATCAAATATCAAAGATATGTTGTCTTATTTACATGAAACCTAACTTCTTAGTAGGAAGAAAAATAGCCCGATATGTACGTGCTAAATTGTTAGCACTATGCTTCCATTAGAGATAAAATAAATGTAAAAAAAAAATATATAATATATTAATCAATAAAAGCATAGTATTTGAATTTTCCTTTTATTTGATTGACTAACTAATAAGGTACGATTGTAACTTTTGATTTTCATATAAAATCATGAATCTATATATTACCTTTGATCTTTTAAATTTACGACTTAGGAACTTTCCAGTATTTGCGTCCTTCAGAAGTACTTTGTATTTTGCAAGGGAACTGTGAATGGAAAAGAAAGTACAAGAATAAGAGTCACTTTACATTAGAATATAATAAGATAAGCCTTTACATTTTGAACACACGGCATTAATGTGCAATACGTAGGTAAAAACAAAGATGTAGGTGCATATAAGTTTTATAAGTCTGTATTCAATGTGTCTTTTGGTGTAGTTGGACTCATTTGTTCCTTAAAACGTCTTTAAATTAACATTAAAATTTTAGAGTAACATCTTGGAAAACAGAATAATATGTATTGTGTACTTGAAACTTAGATTTTAACATAATTATACGTAAATTTATATTTGCGACTGCAAATTAGACATTTCCGCAGCATTGTATATGGATGATACAAGCTAAAAGTGCAATTTCTACAACTCTATAGTATTTTTTACTCAAGTTAGGTGGCTGTCATACTACATTATCATGTTCATAAATGTTCTGAAATTGATATATTTAGCAAAATGTATCAGAAACCGGAACAGAAAATGACTGTTAATTTGATAAACACATACAGGGTTAAACATAATCGTATCAAACCTTTGTTTTGATATAGTTATGCCTATTTTTAAACTTAGTCTAACATTATTATCCTTTGATTAAATTTAAATAATCAATTTTGTGTATAGACTCAATCAAACTGAGACTGCAAAATTCATGTAATTTTGTTGTGATTAATGCTTCCGAGCGATGGCTATGTTTCCAAATTATTTTTCAAGCAAGCGCAGCAGGTTAAAAGTTTCTCAACTTGACACAATTGTGGCTCTGTTAACCCATTTGCCTTTATTTTGTTGTTATCAATATGCATAAAGTTAAATGCGACCTTTCAAATGCTTAATACAGAAACCATTTGATACTTAAGTTGTTGCTTTGGCAAAGTTCCAATTTTGGATACTACTGTGTCCAATAAGGAAATGTGGTGGACGGTCGTGTGATATAATTAAAACGCAGCAGGTTTCTATAAATATTTTTACACAAACATAAACTATATAGTCTTAGATATTGGCATAGTTAACATCACTAACTAGAACTTTCACTAAGTGAGATTCATACATCCACAAGACTGCTTCGGAAATGAGGATTTTACAAGTAACAAGATACCTTGTAAAATAATTGAAATAGAGTTATGGTTGTGGGCAATTAAAAATAGTTATGGTTCGTGTATGTTGTTTTTTCTTTCAATGTGGTTGACAATTTATGAAGTTTTATTAAAATACTCTGTAATAAAAACCAGAAAGAGTTAAGCTTGTAGAGCACTGCACTTCATCTATTGCGCTGGACCATTGTATGAAGTTGTATTGAATTCCAACTGCTAGTTTTCAAGTTATGCACTGGGCAAAAAAGTGAAAAAGAGTTATGGTTCTTATGCACTGCACTTGATATCACTGCCCTTGACCATTGTATGAAGTTTCATTGAATTCCAGCCATTAAAGTTCAAGTTATGCACAGTGGATAATAAAAAGTAACAAAGGGCAACAGTCTTAAATAAGTTTAGAAATAGTACTGTAGTGGTTTGTGCACTGCACTTTTTCTCAATTATACTTGACCATTGTATTTAATTGTATTCAATTCCAACTAGTAGTTTTTAAGTTATGCTCTGGATCAGAAAAAAACAATGGAAAGTTACAAAGGGCAAAAACTTAATAATTACTCTGGACAGAGTTATGGTTCTTGTGCTCTACATTTCCTCTCAATTTGCTTGACCATTGTTTGAAGTTGTTTTGAATTCCAACCAGTACTTTTCAAATATATTCAAGACAAGGGAAAGTATCAAAGGGCAATAACTCTAGTTTGTCAAAATGGAGTTATGGCTTTTGTACACTTGCACTTTCTCCTAATGTGCTGACAAGATGAATTGTTTTTGAATTCCCCAACTAACATTTTCAGGTTTATGCTCCGGGAAAAGGGGAAAAGTAACAAAGGGGCAAAAAAACTTTATAATTAAAAAGATGGAGACTTTTAGGGGCCTGCACTTTCTCTAAAAATTGATTCATTGATGAATTTGTCAGGATTTTCAAGTTAGCAGAAAAAAATGTAAAAAAAGGCAAAAACCTTTTTCCCGGACAGGTTATGGTTTTTGTCACGCTTTTCCTCTAAATTTTGCTTGACCATTTTTTAAAAGTTGTTTGAATTCCAACCAGTACTTTTCAAATATCCCAAAGACAAGGGGGAAAGTTTTCAAAGGGGGCAAAAACTCTAATTTGTAAAAAATTTGGGTTATGCTTTTTGTGCACTGCCTTCTCCTAATGTGTTGAACAATAGAAGTTTTTGAATTCCAACAAAAACAGTTTTCGGGGTTATGCTCCGGACAAGGAAAAGTAACAAAGGACAATAACTTTATAATTAGTCAAGATGGAGGTACGGTTATTGTGCACTGCACTTTCTCTAAATATACTTGATCATTGTATGAAGTTGTCAGGAGTTTTCAAGTTATGCACCCGACAAGGAAATGTAACAAAGGGCAATAACTCTATAAAAAGTCAAGATGAAGTTATTAGTCTTGTGCACTTCCGTTCAATATGCTTGACCATTTTATGAAGTTATATTAAATTCGAACCATTTGTCTTCAGGTTATGGTCCGGACAAAAGAAAGCAATGGCAAAGTACAAAGGACAATAACTCTGTAATTACTTTAGATAGAGTTATGAGTCTTGTGCATTGCACTTTCCCTTATTGTGCTTGACCATTGTATTAAGTTGTTTTGAATTTTAACCAGTAGTTTTTAAGTTATGCTCCGGACAAAGAAAAGTAACAAAGGGCAATAACTCTGACATTACTGAAGATAGAGTTATGGTTCGTGTGCACGGAACTTCCTCTTAGCATGCTTGACCATTGTATGAAGTTGTATTGAATTCCAACCATTAGTCTTCAAGTTATGCTCCGGACAAGGAAAAACAACGGACCGCTGGACAAACCGACCGACCAACGGGTGACTCCTATTTAGGGGGGTATAAAAACAAAGGATTCTTACCGTTTGTCAATGCATCTTTTTAACGTTAATATCCATTGCTGATCTATGAGAAGACCGGTACAAACTTGTTTTCCAGACCGCTCAATTTTAACGACAAACGAATACGTATCTTGATCTACATTCTGACCATTTTTAAGTCTCGTATTGACATCGTTAGGACTGCACGACACCAGAAGTGTAACTAAAACATCAGTTTACATAAATGAAAAGGTTTTTATGAAACACTAACTTTATTTTTGGTTTATGTTTTGGTAACATCATATATAGTGATACATGTATCTGACACAATACAATTATGTTCTAAGCAATCAGTAACTGTTGATAAATGCCATTGGAGACAATGAGGGGAAAAAACGTATACTTACTATACAAATTGATTTAATATTTTTGTCAAATCAACAAACAAAACGCTTGCCTATTCAATTGTATTGTTAAATCTTAAAGAATATTTTGTACAATTTATTAGCAGTAAACTTAATAAATTGTTTCCATAATCTTAAGGTCGATTTTCGATAGAGTGTCTGTTGTTATAAACACATGGATATCATTTAGAGAATCAAATGTTCCGGAACAAAATATTGTTTTGAAATTTTTAATAGTCTTTACTTATTTAGCAGTGAGTTCGTGTATGCGCCATTCGCGCAGTTTCATACAAACATCATTGATGTATTAGTTATGAATTCATACAATAATTTTTACCGCAGATATAAAGCTTTTACCACTTTAAGAAAACAAGAAAATACAGACACCAATAAAACAAAGTGTTTTCGTGTCGTTATTTAAAACTTACGTTTAGCTAAAAGAATATAAAATCTGATCCGCATAGTTGTAAGTCCAAAAGTAATTTAACGATTAAAGAGAGGTTTTTTTACTTTAATTTGAAATAACATAAATATATGCCTTTAGGCCAATAATTTAATTAAAAATAAAATAGAGAAAACAGAAAGATAACAAAGTGAATGACATCACTCGTTTGTAGTTACCTCGCTACAATTTATTAGGCCAATATCTAATAAACGTTCGCTGTGTGCCACAATTTATATTTTTGTAAACTTCACGACAAAGTATAGAGAATGATATGTTTCGGAACAAAATATTATTCTGAAATTTTAAATAGGCTTTATTTATTTAGCAATGAATTTGTGTAAGCGCCATTCGCGCAAATTATTTTATACAAGCATTATTGATGTATTAGTTTATAAAATTCATACAATGTTTTTGCAGCAGATATTAAGCTTTTAACACTTTTGTTACGAACACAAAAAATAGAGACACCAATTAGTGTTTTCGTGTCAAAGATGCAATTTAAAACTTACGTTTAGCTAAAAGAATATAAAAAAACTGGTCCGCATAGTTTTTAGTCCAACAAAAATCAAATTAACGGTTGTTTTGTTTGTTTGTTTGTTTGTTTGTTTGTTTGTTTATTTACTTTAATTGAAATATTTCCCTTAAGGGATGGCAAAAGTCTGATATTTTCGTTGGGTATGGACCAATAAAGATAAGATAGAGTAGAAAGGAAATAACAAAATAAGTGAATAACATAACTTGTTTGTAGTTTTCTCGCAATTATTTATTAGACCACTATCTACGTCGAAAGTTTCTCTGCGGGCCATAACTTATATTTTTGCAAAGTTAAATCTACGATATTCATACATAAGGACAAGTGAATTTTTGAGAACATAAATATATTTTGAGTAGGATTTTTTATACTAAAAATTAAAATTTAATGATTGGAAAAAAAAAATTTTTGCAAGGGCCCCTTGGGGAGTTAATATCGTTTGAGTACACAACAGTACAAACTAAAAATTAATTTATATTTTTTCACTTCTAAAAAAAGTTTAAAAAGCTCTTTTTTTTGACCCCCTTAACCTTTTCCCCATGAAAATTTTTGTGGGAAAAATTGGGCCTTTTTTCACGAAAAGTTTCCTTTTACAAGTTAAAACTCTATAAATATGAAAAATGTTTTAAAAAAATAAAGCTGGCAAAAAGTGAGGGCCCAAATCCTTTTTGTAAGACATGAAGTTTTGAATTTCCTTTACCATGGCAAGGGGGAAAACCCCAAAAATTCCCAAAAAATTCGATTTTGCCTTTTCCATCAAATTTTTATTTAAAAAGTGCTGCAAATTCTCAAGGGTTGGGAAGAGTAAAAGGGGGCTTTTTCCAGTGTTTTTTACACGTTTATTTTTGATCGCCCCGGGTCTTTTAGCCTTCAAAAAGCCCCAAATTTTAGCCCGAGGGGGATTTTTACCGCCCCTTCAAAACCCCCAAAAACAGGGGGGGAAATTCCCCTTTTCTGGAACCCCCTGAGTATTTTTGGGATGGGGGGCCCCAAAAAAAAAGTGCTCATTTTTTTGGGGAAAATTTTTTCTTAAAAACAAAATAATGTTCATTTGGGCCAAATAGGACATTTTTTCACTATTTCAGCGCCAAAAAAATAAGGACAGAGGGGGGGGAGGTCGAAAATGGTTTGTTTCGGTATTTAATGAGGTAAAGGGGTTACAAAAATGATAAAAATTTTGGAATCACCCAAAATCTAGTTTTTCTTGTTTAATGTGGTCTTTCAAACCTAATTTTGTGAAAAATTGTTGTTTTGGAATTTATAATTTTTTTAGTTAAACCCTTTTTCCCTGTCATGAGCTATTGTTTGGAAAAATGGGCGTTTTCACTGAAAAGCTCCTGATTACAAGGTTCAATTTACTCTGACACTCATGAACAAATGCTTCAAAATACTCATTCAAACTTGCAACCAAATTAGTTAATCTGGACATTTGCCTTTGATAAACGACATGCTACAGTCCTAAACTTTTCCTGTTATAATAGTCCAAAGAGGGGATATCTCAAAATTGCAAAAATCATTATTTTGCCTCGATTTTTCCATCAAAATTTATTTTAAAGTGCTGCAACTTGTCAAGGGTTTGAGATAGAGTCAAAGGCTTTTCAAAGTTTGTTACACGTTACCTTATGATCGACCTGGGGTCATTTATTTTTAGCCTCTCACAAGACCAAAATTTTCTTGCCGATGAGGGGGACTCCGCCCCCCACTTCAATCCCCAAAACAGAAGGGGGCACATCCCCTTCTGGCAACCCCCTGATGTATGTTTTGGATGGGGGCGGCGCCGAAGAAGTGCTCACTTTTTTAGCAACATTTCTAAAACGAAAACATTTGTTTGGGGCCCAAAAAGGATATTTTTTCACTATTTCAGGCCTAAAAATGGGGGATCGAAAGTGCGTTGTTTTGCGTAAATATGAGGTAAAGGGTTAATGTGAAACGCTAACATATGCGTGCTTAAACACTAAATTAGTATATAACGCAAATGACGTCACGTCAAAATAAATGTTATTGCACTACATCAATATCGTTTATTTAGCCTGTTTAATTACGCTCCTGTGCCGTGGGATATAAATTAAACATTATTATTCAGTTGGATGATTAAAGCCTCGGCCCATTTAAAATAGAAACGAGTTTTTAAATGTCATAAAAATCAGTGCATCCGGCGATGTATTCTCATTTGGACATCGTTGATAAATTGATACCATTTATCAAAATGAAAAACAGAACTTAATTCATAAGCTAGGCGGCTATGCACAGAAAGGCAAGTAATCATGTAGATCAAGTACTTCTCGTCTGGAAGTAAATTAATTTAATCCAAAGATTTGTAGTCGGCTAAATGTCAGATCTCACCGATGCCTGTTCCAAATGTCGAACATATGATTTATCATTTACAAATGATTCACCAAAACCACTACATACATATTATGTAAAGCACGATATATACAATATAAAAATTTACAAGAAATGCGTCATCATATTTTTTATCAAAGGATATATTTATTTATGTTAGTAATCTATACAAATACCTATAAAATTGGTTTCGATCCACACAAAGCCAGATGTAATTACCAGAGGATGAAAATATCGCTTAAAAAGGAGTAAAACATCCAAACTTGCTTATCATAAATGATCCAGTTGTTCGAATGTAACATTATAGAAAATTAAGTTCATGTCTCATACTCGACATGATCATGGTACATGTTTATAGATTTACATGTGGCCATATAACGTGACCTTTTCGATACGGTACATACTTGTTGCCCGATTTTGAACATGCTTTTATTAATACATATGATAACATTATAAAGGACCAAGCGGTTTAAAAGGAGAAGTTGTTGATTATAAGTAAATTTGTTATTCCAAAAATTAACATCGAACGATGGACTCTAGAAGATTACAGTAACATTCCGTGATCACTCTAATAACCGCACTCAAATGAATGTTTTGGAAGCTTGTACAATAATGGCATGATATCCTCTATGGTATTGCATATCAACAGGATTATCTGCCGTTTACACCGCAGCTAGAAAACTCTATCGTATATCCCCCATGTAAGACAAGTCGAGTGCTTTAACTGACGCCATTGCCGCGAGCGTTTTATGAATGAATTCCGTTCTTATGATGACGTCACTTATCGTTATGAATAAAGTTGTAACTTCATACTACATATATACATGCTACTATAAAAAAGAGCGTAATGAGAATATCAGTTTTCGTTATTTCTGTTCTGAAAATAATTGATATGTAATATGCAAAAAATAGAATCAAACGCCGGCTTTCGGTGCAGACAGGAATATCTATCTCTCGGGTAACTGTTTGGCGGGAACTCGGCAGAGCCTCGTTACCGCCGTAGATAGTTGCCCACGAGCTAGATATCCAGGTCTGCACCGGCAGCAAGTGTAAGACTCTAAATAGAAAAATATATAATACAAAATACTATCCAAAACGTTACTTGTAGACCATATGGTTTAGACATCTTGTTCATCTGTTTCGTTTGAGCAATATGTACACTATAAGTGAACAAATATTGTGTATGAAAGTCAAAACACTACTTTGTTTACATTTTGCTACTTACATGTCAAATTATTTAACATTTGTGGCTACTTTCTTCAAGGAACAAACATCTAACATCCTCTAAAACCATTATTTAAACATCAAATTCATGTTTGCTATTTCCAAAGAAGCAAAACCGTATTTGTTTCTAATGTATATTGGGCCTAAAAAGGTTTACTGTTCCTATATTAATATATGAAATTTTCACACGTACGCGCATAAGTGATTGTTATTTTGTTCAATTTCTAGATCAGATATATGTGTAACTATGGAAAGGAAAATTAGTTTAAGTTTGTTAAAGTAAACACATATGTAAACTTAGTAAACAATTAAATACACGTCAAAGAATTGTTGCTTTTAATCCAAAACAGATTTCTCGTATCTAAAATATTCTTTTCCAAAATCAGTTTCATCTAAATTAAACAATCTTTGTAAATAAATACATACTGAAAGTAAGTGAAGTATGCAAATGGTGCAATAGTATTTTATAACTTGATTGACACGTGTAGCAAAACGCAAGTGGAATAGCAATCATGCAAATTTCATACATCAATGTCTAGAGTAAGTGCAAAAAGAAAAAAATAACATAATTTTAAGATTTAACGCCATCATTTATATGTGATATTTATGGTTAGACCCTATATTTTCAATTGTAATAAATGCAAATATTATTTGTATCTGTTGAATTAAGGTTGTTGTTTTTTGTTGGCGATTTTTGCAAAGGTTGTTCTTTAAATGCAACTGTTCTTTATATGTGACCATAGTATCACAAACCAGCATATAGAACCCAGCCTTCCTTGTCGGTATATATGCCTTATTTTGAAAAATGAAATGTAAAGGTGTTTTGCTAAGTATAAGTTAGAGTTTGAACTACTTCTGATGGAGTTACAGTTCAATAAAACCATACCTATACGTAAGCAAATACAATTCGTTAAACAAATTTATACATAATATTGTTAGTAGAAAAAGTTCCATGTCTACCTAAGGATATCATGCCCTTTTCCAAAAGTTTTATGTTTGTATTGTCTTTTTTTTTTCTTTCTGCCATTATACATTTAAACATATAATGTTTAACATACCATCTTAGTTACCCACCCACTTCCTTATAAGTGACCAAAATCTTGTTTTATTATGCTTTTAGTTAATTGAATATTGTTCATATCTGTAATATATCAATTATGAAAAAGTCGTATCCTGTTACATTTTTGTATAACTTAAAACAAACGAGTCCAACAAAATTAAACAAAACATATGCAGGATCTAATATGCAAATGTTTTCTATATTAATAATAAGATACTTAAACAAAAATATTGTGTTTTATTATACAAATGACTCTTATAAATGATAAATCTTGCATGCATTATACATCACAACTGTGAGCATTATCAATGGGATGACGGTTTGCAGTTTGCTAACGTTGCTTTTCTTTTTCGTTTCATTAATTGTTCGTTTCTTGTGTTCTACGCAATGGAATAATTGCATATGTCTAAATTGGTGTTGAAGGTAAGAATGTATCTTTTTTTTACTCGTGTACTGCACGTTTAGTAAATAATATTATTTCAGTAAGTTCTGACATAAAACGAATGTAGATAATTAGCTGAAATATATAAGAGAAAGGCTATACATCGACCATATTACATCTCGTATAGTTTATAACAGTAGTAAAAACAACAATCACATCAGATTCTGATTTAATTAAAAAACAGTCCAACACAATATTGTTTCTGATGTATGGTGATGAAATTGTGCATAATAGTTAAATTTATTATGAAATGATCGCATCAGTTATCACCAGAAAGAGTTAATAGTCATTCCTGTTTCATATAAGTATATTTTAGTTTTCCATTTACAACACATATATAAAACATAATGAAGAACGCATTTCGTAAATTATTTTATCTACCAAACTGATTTTGAGAAGATATAATGAAGTAAATCTCATTTAAACAGCTCATCACAAATTCAATAAATTAGCATTGTTTTCATGTGTTTTTTTTTATCTGAATATATGCATAAATCAAATTTCAATAACAACAGGATAGCTGTTTTTTTACATCTGCAATTATCTCTTTTAAGGTTTCCGTAATAGTTATTTTATAAAGTTTTATTGTACTCCACCAAAAGTACACGAAAACAAAATGAAACCAATCAATTTCAACAAAAAAGTACTAAATTACCTGGATAGAATTTATTTCAAATTTTCTGAAAAAAAAAATGCAAGAAAATGAGGATATAATTATGTAAGTCTTACATGAAATATCGAACTATATTTCACAGAGTGAACAACAGATAATATTTTCACGAACTTGATGAGCTGATGTTCACAAATCAAATTTATTTTGATCTCATTCACAAAACAAATACACTGCATCTGCATATTTTATGCTTTTTATGTGGTATTTAGTCGTCTTGTTTCTGATATTGTTGCACGCGTTATGGCATGTGCTCTCATTCAGGGCATCATATTTTTCTTGATGAAAATAATGTTGTAAATTTGCAAAAGAACTGCAATAACCAGTTCATGTAACTGTCCGATTGTTCGTGAAATCACGCGCTTTCACATAAAACTTTTCCAGGATAATGGCTCGGATTTAAACATATATATTGCGCAAGCCTAACAGTGTATTATAAATCAAACATTTTTTTTCAGTTATACAGATATGATTTGACTTGTAATGACTTCTGTCTTATATATTTTGAAAGAAACAATTATTAATTATAATGAAATGCTGAATATGTAATTAATAGAAAGAAGAAATGAAGTTATGTCGGAAATTTTTGATTGTTAGATGATATAATTATGCTGTTAAGCGAAACACATTCAGAAAATATGTATTTAATATTCATGTTGACAGTGTATAAACAACAATAACAACCACAACAACAAAATAACAACAACAGAAACTAAACTGCAACAACAATCTGGGCAACATTTTACCGTACACAATGCGTTTTAATTAATCATTCATAAGAATCATGTTGATCATTGGTCTCAAATTCTGTTTTCATCTAATCGTTTATTTGTGCTCGTGTCTATATCAAAACAACATGATGATTGTATTATAATCATGCACAATTACATTTTTTGCAATAATTTGTGAAATAACCAATCAATAGCTAACCAGTATGCCTTCTTATCTTAAGAATTGTAAATTTTTTATGTCTTTATGTCTAGAAATGTGTCATAATGATTATTGAACAGGATTTTACGTGTTCATAATGCAACATTTTGTTTTACTAGGAATTATATAATAAGCGCCGCATCGGCAGATAGATCAGACAAATAAGACATAAAGTTGTTAAGATTATTTGATCACTAAACATATCGTAATTTGTTTTTTTAAATAAAAATGATAAGTGATAGAACGATATTTTACAAAGAAAAGCCTAGTAGGTAAAACCTCAGTAAAAACATGTGTTGCGTGTTATTTCTAAGAAAACATAAACAAAGTTTGAAGAAATTCTAGTTTATAATTATCTGATTCCATTTCTGTCTGATACATATGAACTTTTAAGAATGTAAAGATCGACATCAGAATACCAAAACGATATATAACATTTACTCTTCAGTTATCAGGTATTTGATTGATTGCTGACTATTTTTTCGTGCGATCATTTACACAAATGATACGAAAGTAGATTTCTGTCATAGTCACATATATGTGTATCAGTGTAATATTGATCGGATATAAACAGATACACTATATTTTTATGATATGAAAATATATTACACTTCAAACATTTAGAATCTATAACTTTAACCAAAACTATAAAATGTCTTTAAAATTTCGAATTTGCCTTGCTGTCTTATATTCTTTATAATAATGTTATGTTTATGCTTAGAGACAAACAATTGCTGACTACACGAGATATATTTGTTGTGTTTTTGTTGTTGTCATATTTGCTTTAGTGTTTTGATGAACTTATATAAAACGATGCAGTTTATTTTAAACAATTATCTTTCAAAAAAATTTAGATAGGTATCTACCGAATGTAAATAGATATACCATGTTGTTTTAGTAGTGCTTGATTTTCAAGTAAACTTAAAATTTCTTATAGTTCAAGATAAGTGTTATTGACTTCATACGTTCATTAAATGTATACAGTAGACAAACTGCAGACCAATTGTCAGAAATCCATTGCAATACAATGTTATAATTAGAAATAAACATAGACATTCATCAGTCATTATCAGCATTTGACCAGAGGCTCCTAATATGCCAGACTAATTATATTGAAACATATTTGATTTAACAAGAATTATTATACCTCATTTGCATACGACCTTCTATATTTAATATGACGTCATCCGGTCCATAAACCGCATACAGACCGGGGGTGGTCCATAATTCTTATATGGACTGGATGACGTCATATTAAATCTTAAAGTACGGGGTTTCTTTTGCCTGTTTAATTTGATTAACAAATAATAATAATAATAAATCTGACTAGGGTTTGAGATATTTCACACACTGAACAAATAATTATTTGAAAGCAAATTATAGTAAAAATGTCAGCAACAAAAGCGATGCAAGGATTAAGATTCGGTTTAATATAACAAATAATACATGGCCTTTCGGGCAAAATGCAAGTTTACGGACTGGTTGGTCAGAGCTCGGAAGGTAAATGTCCCTCAGCTGCGCTTCGGGCCATATACCTTCCTCAGTCTGACCAATCAGTCCGTAACCTAGTATTTTGCCCGAAAGGCCATGTATTATTTGTTAAATAACCTTGTTTGATGTCTATGGAATATCGTTTTAAAACTAATGTAAGACAATTAAAGTTTGGAGAGTCTGGTGTTAAAAGTCACATAATAATTATAATCATGTTTAAGTTGATACAATATTCATTTTCAGACAAACCAAACATGTTCTGTTGTATTTAGTCATTTTTTCCTAATTTTCGTGCCGCATAATGACATGCACACTCATCAATAACGACATGCATTTCTTGTTGAAAAGGATATTATAAATTGTATGGTATTCCCTGCTTCCTAGGTGCAAAAAAACTGCAATGACTCGGTAATGTAACAATAAGATGGTTGGTGAAATCACGCGCTTCCACAAACAACAGTCCCGGAAATCGGCATGGGCTTAAACATAACTGTTGCGCAAGCCCCTCGTAGTGTTCATAAGATAATAGATCATGCATTGTAATTAAGTCAAACAGCTATGGTTTGACTTGTAATGACTTCGATGTGTAACTAGCTTAAATGGAACAATTAATTATTTTAATGAAATGCTGAATGTATTCAAATAATAGAAGGTATAATGGAACGTTATATTGGGAAGTATTTTCGACTTGATATTGCTTGATAGCGTATGCTCGTTAGAATGAATATATTTGGAAATCGCTTTGTCAACCACTCATTTGAAAATCTTGATAACAGTTTTTTTTTATTTGTTTGTTTCATTTTACGCCTTTTCCCAACAGTATTTCAGTCAAATAGGCGGATAGTTTCCTAACCATCGTTTCAGGAGAGTAACACAAGTAATAGACTACCTTCCTCCGCGCTAAACTACCAAAACATCTCCTGGGGATCGAACCCACGCCAGAGAGGTAACTGGATTAGAAGTCATCGACTCTAACCCCTCGCGACCACGGAGAATAAAAACAAAACACATAAAACCGTACTGTAACAACAAACATGGACGATGTTTTTATACCATACTTAATGCGTTTTAATATTATCATTTAAAGCAGTATTCTGATCATTGATCTTTTTCATATTATTCATCTTATCGTATTTTTGTCCTCGAGTTTTTATATATTTGTTGTGAATAATTTGTACAATTATCAATCAGTAGCTAACCAGTATGCCTTCTTATCTAGGAACTGCTTAGATAGATGTTTTAATGTCTAGACAATTGTCATAATGATTATTGAACACGATTATACTTGTTGATATTGCAACATTTGTAGTATATATGATAGGTTAAGCTCCAACATTAGTAGCTAGATAAGACGAATGAGACATAAATTTGTTTATATTGTTTGATTATATAGCATAGCGTAGTGTGTTATTTTTTTATAAATTTCAAATTATTATTTTAAATAATTATTTTATAACATAATCAAAACAAAAACTAAAATGACTCAACTGGGAAAGTTATCGACTTTATCTTAAGTATACTGCCAAAGGGTATATTGTGTATATTATAATTGAACATGTATATATTTTTTCC
This sequence comes from Ruditapes philippinarum, assembly GCF_026571515.1. Taxonomy (NCBI): domain Eukaryota; kingdom Metazoa; phylum Mollusca; class Bivalvia; order Venerida; family Veneridae; genus Ruditapes; species Ruditapes philippinarum. The sequence goes on along the minus strand of NW_026863176.1, from coordinate 244,045 downwards.
GATAAAAACACATATTATTAGTGTACAAGCGGTTAAAAAATGCATTTTAGTCACAATTTTATTCATGTCAATTTGACTTTACTAGCATTATATTGATTACATTATCATATGAACATATTATCATATAAACATATTATTATATAAACATATTAGGATGTAAAGACATATCATAACGAATAATTATCAATCTCTACACAATGTATAAATTATGAGTTGGACCAAACGTTAATGCAAGTTTATCGGGGGCTCGCCTCTTGAAGTTTTAAACAGCAGTCGCTTAAAGATCCTGTATGTTGTAATTAAAGTTGTTATCTCACTTAAGTGAAATTTTAAACATGTAGATAATAATTTTGCAAGCTGAAATACAAATAAAAAAATATTTCATATCCAACTTTAGCCGTATGACTTAATGACAATAACTGACGTAAAATGATATCATATAAACACTATGAGGGGATTTTGCAAAAGTTTTGTTTTAATTTAAGCCTTACCCGAGACTGTTGTATGTGGATTGCATGATTTGAGAAAAACATCTAGTCATTTTAGTATTTTGCACCTAGGAAGAAGGATTTACCATATAATTTTACAAAATTATTTTTCAACATGAAAAACATATCGTCATGGATGAGGGCGCATGTCATTGTGCGGCAAAATATCAGAAAAAAATGACTAAATACCACCTAAAAGCATGAAATTTACACGTTATGTGATTTTTTTGTAAGAAAGCTCAACATACATGTGTATATTTAATTTGTGAACATCAGCCCAACCGATTCGCAAAAAAAATACAAATGGTGTTCACTCTGTGAAATTAATTTCTATCTTTCATGCAAAACAATATTCTCTACTTTTTGCCATTTTGTCAGACATTTTAATGGATTGTGTCCAAGTCATTAAGTATTTGGTTCATTGAAATTGGTTGGTTTCATTTTATTTCCTTGTACTATGGTTGGAGTACATAACAAAGTTCAAGGACTGATCTAACGGAAGCATCGAAAAGGATGTTTTAGATGGACAAAAATGTTATGCAATTCTACTTCGTGAAAGCAGTATATCGTCAAATGTATGATCTTCTTTATTAAATGTTTCAAAAGAGAATTCAAAGTTCCGTTGAAAATGGGACGAATTACCCCGAATCTTGTCAAGGAAATATGCACGGTTTAACTGCCTGATTTAAACTGTGACTAAAAATTACATCTTATTAATAAATGTTTATATAGATTCTTAAACATTCTCAATTTATGTTCAATTTGAAATATTGTCTCAAAAAATAGGCTTATCGACTGATAATGTACTCTAATTAAACTATGACACATTTTGTTGTTCCGATTCAAGGTTGTTATTGTTTATACCTTTTAGAGTGTACAAAATAAATACTTGTTCTGATGACACCCATAAATAACATAAAAAATAATGACACTGACAATGTGTCCAAAAAGCTTATTAATTTATGGATATATGTCAGGTGTCCCAACCCCTTTGCTGTCATCAGACTTTCTGAACATGATGTGATCTAAAATAAGTGCCTATTTTACAACAGTCATTCTTGGAGTAACATTTTCCTTCGAATTCAATGTTCATTCATTTATAAATGCAGGCCTCCAGATGAGCAAAACTATTTCGATAAAATCAAACCTGAGAAAAATGTTCCAAGATTTTAGGAAAGGTATAAAGATTTACAATTCTAATTCTAATAATCATTTTACGTGAGATTAATGACCGACATGTTCAGTATTTATAAGTATATTTCACTTACGTTACTAATGCAGTAAGAGCTATTTTTGGGGGCATATTTTGACATCTTTATAGTACATGTACTTTATATAGGTTGTATGTGCAAATTGCATTCTTTTGGTATCATTACAATATTATACTGTTAACAACATTTTCAAATTTTCATGACAATTAGCATGACTCTGGAGGCGTGCAGCTTTAAAATTAAAAACAAAACGTAACATTTTGAACAAGGAAACGAAATACAGTCACAATTTATTTGTACCAAATACAGGATGAAAGGCTTCCCATAATTTACAAAGATATAAATACGCCAATTTAAAACAAGCAATGTGAGTTATTATAGGAAATTTGGGAAATCGTTTAGACGCTTTTAACCTTGTTTTCCTTTTTATGAGTAAAAATGATGATTGCAAGAAGCTGAGAGAAAGGATCATACTTTGTGTAAAATGATATTCTTGGAACAAAGTTTTGAGGTAATGCAGTATTTTCTTTTAAAACGGAAACTTGCTTAGAGTAATATTTCTTTAAAGAATTTATTATTTGATACTGAAAGTGATATTGAATCTAATTGTTTTTGAAAATAAAGGTAATGCAAACAGATTACAAAGTTTAATTGTATTACCTTTAGCATAGCATAGCATCATCCTTAAGATGAAACAACAAAATGCATATTAATTTTATAAACGCATTTCCATATTCATTCGATTTAATGACAACAACCTGATTCTCAAATTCAAGCTAAATCCCTCACAACCTTTTATCTGTTCTTTTAACCCTTTCTTTGGACATGTGTAAGGAAAATAACAGCGAATCTTATAAAATTTAGTCTGAAACATTATAACACTGAACTTTTTGAGCATATATATTTATATTGGCCAATTGTCATTGAAAAGCAAAGAGCAAAGGGTCAACTTAACATAGACAACAACTACATTATTACATGAATTAGACTGTATGAAGAGAATCTGTGCCTTGTTATCAAAATGAAAGATCCCTAACAGAAAGTCTTATTACTTTCATTTAATTTATTTAAATGTTCAAAAAGGACACCATTGTGCGGTTATTCTGAAAAGTTAGAAAAAAATAATGGTTATACATCACGTGTCTAAAATTAGTCTCTAAATTGACCTTCACTTGCCTGTACCTCAATGCATAAACATCACAACTATATGAATACATACTGGTTATGCTCAAATTGTTGTACCAATGGCAGCCAAATATTTAATTACATACTTTAAACGTCCAATCGCACAAGACAGAATGGTATTGTACCCAACAATGAGATAAAGAATACATCGACATTTTTTGTTTCAGACACGGATTTAGCACATTGTTATATGACGGCGACGACGTATTGACCTGTCATGAAACGATTGATACATTTCTTTAAATTCAAAGTATCTAGTTGAGTGAGGGAAATCTAGCTTAGTGAAAAAGATATTTAATGCTATCACATCTATAGCAATGTCTTACCAAAGAATTAATTTAAAATATGAAAGTCGTGACAAAAAAAACTGAATTTTTTATAAAAACCATGGTATTTTGAAACTTCAAGCACTAGTGCCAACATATTAAATGTATTGCTCCATAATTGAATATATTAGGTTACTGCTATAAATGAGTGATTATGTTGACAACAAACTCGAAAGGATGACATACGTGTGTTGCTGGTAACTCTTAATTGACATATCTATAACATGTAATATATATTGCCTTTAAACATAATAATATTATAATTTATCATGTTCATTCTTAATCTCTTTTAAATCAACATCTATTTATATTATGTATAAAACAATATGTCAATGATACATTTGACTTACTTTAATATCTGAAAAGATTAATGATTGAAAAGTGTGCGAATTGTAGGCCAATACACTTTAAACTTTATATCATTCATGAATTTGTGTGGAGCCAAAAGTAATTAGAAGAGTACACAGCCGTGCAGGCTAATTATCTTTGGTCAAGATACAAATTAAATCGAAACATGCATTTGGTTATCTAAAAAAGGTAATAAAAGCTGCTTAAGCTGTAATTGTCATTTTACTCATTCATCAAATTCAAGATAAAATCCCTTTCTCCTTACGTTATGAGAACTAAATTTGTCAATTTTAAGTAAAATTGAATTACATTGTCGTCATTTAGTCTTTATCTGTATTGCTTTTGCGAATTTGCGCTCCTTAAGAACAGCTTTCTAGGCGTCATTAATCAATTTTATTTGAATGGTAATGCTTCCTTGTGTTTTTCATTAGTTTGTTTGTTTGCATTAGATAAGACTCATATAAACATATTAAAAAGGCAATTTACTTTGTTGTTTATTTTTTACGTCAATGCATTGGTACCCAAAATATGTTTACAAAATTAATCGTATATTGTACAAATGCAACAAATAGGCAGCATAATAGTTCTGCTGAACCACATAGCCAATCTTAGTGATATACTGTGTGCGATATGGATAGTTTTTATTTTCAGTGTTATTTTTAAGTGTAACTCAATTACATTAATATCTGGTTATTATCATTATCCTGTGTCAATGCTTACATTTTCGCCTCGTGCCATGAGTGTATTTGAAGCCATTTGTATATCCAATTAAATATAAAAACGAATGGCGCCCTTCCATGCATACATTTTGCGCAACAAAGCAACACTGGACAATCGACAAGGAGTCTAGTTGGACATCAAACAAACACAAAAGAGCAAACGAGGGCAAGGCACGGGCGATTAGTTTTTATAAACAATAAAGATAAGAAATCAGCACGGCACTTTTCAGAACCTGTACTAAATTATGACTGCTACATTTCATATGAATACCTAAATGATGATAATATATTAAACAAAATAATGATATTTTATTATAATAAGATAGCGTACGTATACACTTTGTTTTAAGGTATCTCAATATATTGCGTACATGCTATATCAATTCTTTTTTACGCCAAATACGTGTGACCATTTTTTATGTTTTGAAGCTGAATAATTTTCATAACAATAAGCAATATTTGATGCTTTATAAACAAGACTAGCCAAAATAAATATCTTTGTTTGATTTCATAATCGATTCCGTTACTTGTACTCTGTAATTAAGAAAGTTATGTCATGCGTCCTTTTTATAAAAAATAGTTTAGCAAGACCGACTTGCTATCTAAGGTCAAACCCCGTCAGAAGCGAGCAGTTTTCCACCTCGTGCAAGAGATTGTGCACTCATTGCGCAGTCCTGGTTGATACAAGAGCGAATTCCAAGGGCGGATTGTGTCTATATGCTTACAGCTTCCTACGCAAATGAAATGACAATGCATTTTGTATAAACTAAATCATAATAAATGATTTTTAAGACACTCCCAACTTTAATTTTCCTTTTTTAGTTATAAAACGATATACCATACACATCAATCAATGCTATTTTTTGCTAAATCAAATATATTTCAATATAATTAGTCTGGTATTTAAGGATACCAAGAAAACAAACAATAAATAAAGAAACAATATAAAGAAGATAAGATAGCAAGAAAGATTTCAAAAACAAAATTAAATAGAGTTAAACATCAAAGAAAAAGGCAGTTTAAATAGTGTCTTAATTGCATTACAAATGAAGAGATGCATCATACTGTGCCTGTACTGCGTATAAATTTCAGCATGATGTTCTGGATACAAGGAAAGACTGAGCCATATTGAACCCATCAGCGTCACAAGGCTGACTTTATCGTCTTAAACGGTATTGCTGTCGATATCGGCAAGGCAGAATATTTGAAATAAGGCACGGTAATTTATTGTTACAAATTTAAAATAATACTTTGTAAAATAGGTACGAATACATCATGTAAAAGCGTATGAAATCTAAAGACTTAAACTATATTCTTACAAAAACACATACACAAATGTTAGCGAAATAGTAGCGTATTATGATATTCATATGGAGTATCAAACATCTTGTAAATATGCAGCCAGGCGAATTAAAAAGTTCAATGCCAGTTACTTTAATGACAAATTGTCTTGAGGGAAAAAAAACAAAAAAAAAACAAAAAACAAAAAACAAACAAAAAAACATAGCGTCATCAATGACCGTAAAATATGACTTTGTTTTTTTTTATCATGTAACTGAGCTAAACATGAAACAAAAACATTCGGAAAAACAACTGATTATATTAGAAAACAATCCACAACGGTGCGTTGAGGTGATTACTCCAGAGGCAATATTTCAACTTTGATTCAAATTTACTAATTATCTGTCACTGGTGCCGCTCCTAATGAATTACGACATTGTTGTTGTATACAACCCGCTAACACGATATTATTGAATGTCTTTAAGTTTGTTACACTAAGGGTAAAGCATTATGTTCTTACAAAATAGCGGAGCTATGATTGATTCATACAAATTCTAACAAATATTGACCAGAATGAATACAAAGTGTGAACAGATAGTGCCTATTTATGCGTCGATGGACCACAATTCAATGACCTATACGAACATGTTTATGTAATTGGGTAGTCTTAATTCCGTATTTAAACATACAATCAATATAAAAGGAAATATCCACAAATACTGACGGTTACAAAATGCTGCCCGCATAACAACACAGCACTGTATAAGGGCAACACACAATGAATACAAGCCAATAGTAATTGAAATTGACAAACTAGTTCATAGATATTGTTTCGGACGGAAAAAACAAACGGACAGACGAATGTTCTTCCATTGTGCATTTGGGTTGAGCATAGGATCACGGCTGTTTGTTCTGTATATTAATTTTGTTGGTGTTTTGCCGCTTAACTCTATCCAATTCTAAAGTCGCGATAATGCTCTCATTTTTTTCAACGACAAAATAGTACAACATAATGATTATTTATGAGTAGACAACCCTGCATGAAAACTTTCACAAAATGTCGTAGTTAGACGGACTTTAGTAACATTGACTAGAAAAGACATTTCACGGACTTTTTATTTAATTTTCTGTTAAATAGTTTAATTAGTAATAAGATAGTATAACTTATTGCCAGCTTTAAGATAAGCAAAACATACTTTCAATCCTAAAATATCCATACCATAGCACAAATTGGTAAAGAATTATTTGTTTTTAAAATTTGAACTACGAAAATATAGTTGTCGTAATAATATGCAATTATCTCAAAAGTATATTTGCTTATGACATAAGCATTTTTTACTATGTTATCAAAATAATTATATGAACGTTATAAAAAGAAACAAAACATAAGAAACGATAATTATGCCAAATATTTAAAAAAAATAATATGAACAAGTTAATGTCTCATTCGTCTATCTATCTACTAAAGCATGTGTAAAGTGGCCGGTTATTACTGCATATCTAACACAATTTATCAGAACGTATAATCCTGTTCAGGGCATACGCCGGTTTTTATGATCATACACCCGCATCTTATGGAATGGCACTCTGTGCCGTGTTGAATGTTTCATTATAACATTTAAACAAAATAACTAATGAATATTTCTTACCTCAAATTCACCGTTGTTATGAAAAGAATGTGGAATAATTCAACAGTAGTAAAGCTTTAAGGTAGCACACCTCTAATGGACATCATTTCAATTTTTTTTTTGCATATTATTTTCATAATCTGTACCATTTTACCGACTTATCTTCAAAATTTAAGACCATCTTTCCATGTAAATAAAAAAAATATTTGTAATTTTTTATCACCCCCCGTATTTTGAAAATCTTCTAGTCTTGTTTTACCTGTATGGTAGGTAAAAGTGTCATTTCTTACTCAAAAATGTTGTTTTTACCACAAAAATTAGTATATATGAATCAGAAAGGGTCATTTTATAAAACATCAGGCTTAAAAATTAATCTTGATAGGGGGAAATAGAAAAAAAATTTGATTTTCTGAAATGACTTGAAAAAAAATGGCCGCCATCTGACTGTAGACAAAAAAGTACCACCTCCAATTATTGATATTTTTTTCAAATACATGAATATTCATTAAAACTTAAGCGCTTATTTTTCATCAACACCCTATTACTTAGGGAAATAAAGGCCAATCAAACAATTTGCCCGCATTATTTTAACAAAAAAGTGAACAAAGCATAACATGCGGAAAATAAAATAATCATTTTATTTCCAAATTTCAATTATTGAAAATATACCGAGTTCATATATATTATAAATAATGATAATATCAGTCATAGAATCACAATATATATGATTTATGTCATTAAAAAGACATAGTAGAACAATTTCTAAGCTGATATTCATAATTGTTTTGAAATTTTTCCTGCCACAAAACTGTTTGTTACAACTCTATGAAAATTTAGCGAATGATAAAAATATAAGTGAATAATTGCAAATATTTTCATATCTAACTAAGACATAGTTGAACTTCCTGAGATTATATACAACAAATCATAAATATAATAGCTATAAGTCAAGTTCCATAACACCACTTCATTAAAGTATATTATAAAATGTCTTTATTAGTGTCAATGTTGACCTCGATGTTTGAATAAATAACACACATGTATGAAAAATATTTTTTTCTGAGAACTTGTCAAACAAGTTACCTAATCATTTTTTTTACTCAAAAAACTTTGACATTTTAGGAATAATTTCATCCAATAATTTCTTAACATTTGTGACTCTTGGCAAGCCTTCAGAATTCTTAGCTGTGAAAACATCCCGTAAAGCGTCCTCCCCACCGCGACTATACAACAGCTTTAAATGTGACAAATTTAATCCAGATCCTGCAATGTTTTCAGCAGTAGGTCTTTTCATTACCCCTGTATAAATCAAAGGATTCAATGATGATAAATTTGAGGCTTTAGCCTTATTGAACATGATGTTGTTGGCCACTGCTGATGGACTGAAACTATGTTCCATCAAATCTTTAGTTGGGAGATTCACATGCTGAATTAACTTTCCGAGTGCTTTTACATCTTCAATGGCATTATGTGCATCATACACTTCACCAAGAATAGTGGATACAAGGTCAACTTGTTTCAAAGATTGCTTAGGATAAAGTTTTTCTAAACACAGACAAAGAATCAATAAATGCACACTTTGAAAACTTATCAAAAACTCCGAGATTTGTGAGCGTTGTTACCAAAATTGGGAAATCGAACCTACGTCCATTATGTGCAACTAAACACACATTTTGAAATTTAGAAATCCAGGCGATCATATCATCAACTGCTGATCTAATATTCACAGATTGAACCTTTGTTCCATTAACTGTCATCTGGCCTTCAAAATATGCTATTCCAGTAACACTAGTTGCTGTTCTATCAATGGGAACTGTAGGGTTGACATATGTGTTGAATTGTTGCCCTGACACAACTTCTACTGCCGAAATTTGTGTTATCTGAGGTAGGACTCCTCCTTGAACTGTAACATACATTAAAATATAACTAAAAAACCCATTTTATAACTGTTTTTATGGTGAATTGCTGGAAAAATAAAGCTGTTAAATTTTTAATTCATCCACAATTCATACAGGCAGTAACAAAGTCTTTGAAAATACAAATAAAGGGTATTCCCTTCTGCTTAAATTGTAAATTATTAACATGTATATATTACCTTGAATTAATATATGTTTAAACCAAATAAAGGATATGAAATAATGTTAGTTATCAAGATCTTTGAAGCACTTTAAAATCATGTGTAAATTGAAATTTGTAAAAATGATAACTCACTTAGCCCAGTTGTTTCCAAGTCAAAGGATATTATAGTTGGCTTTCCATGGAATTTGGCAGACTTGAAATTTCCCCTTGGAATTGAATCAGGTATTTTCTCGACATTGACAGTTTCTTCATGACCAATACCTGTAGAATTCATTTTTCAATAATTAACATTGTATATCATGAAATAAACTGTTTAGGTTTAGCTCTATGTAAAATGCCATTGTCTGAAAACAAACAAATTATTCAAAACTCTATTTGATCCAAACAAAATAAACTGTAATTTCTATATTTTCTAATCCAAACATATTCTGGATTTTGAGTGTTTTTTTTTTATAACATGTATAGAGCATGTGTTCAACAAGCATTATATTTGTGCTCTACATTTGTTCAACATATGTCAATGTATGAATTCTACATTTGCAACACAGGTGTTCTACATATGTTCTACATATTTTTAGATTTGTACTACCTTAAGGCTAGTATTAAAAAAGTATTTTGCATATATTCATATTTGTTTGTTTTTGTTCTTTTGGTTTTACGTCAAATTGACACAGTATAGGTCATATCGCAACTTTACTGGTGGAGGAAGACCTCAGGTGCCTTTCCGTGCATTATTTCAGGCACGAATGGGCACCTGAGTAACCGACGTTCTGTAAGCTAGCAAGAAAGCTTCCTCACATAAAAGAATCCAAAGTCCCTGTCGGGATTCTAGCCCACAGCGGTGAGGGGCAAGTGGTTTGAAGTCAACGACCTTAACCACTCGGCTACGGACGCCCCTACATTCATGGGTACTACATGTTCTCTGTATATATACATCATATGCATTATAATGTGTTCTAAAGTGTTCTACATATAAACTTACCAGACTGATATGTATCTCCTTCCAGTGCCTCATTTGCACCCTGATTAGTGGCCCGTTCCTGTTTTAACAACAATTGTCTAAGTTTGGTGGATGGGGATTTTGCCTTTTCTCTCTTTTTTTCCCGCTGTTTCATACATTTCTCTGCATGACGAACTGTATGAGTCCCAGGTGAAAGACCCAACATTGAGTAACCCTGTTTTTTACAAGTTAATAATTTAATCATTTGATAACAATAGGTTATGTGGTGTTTTTTTTGGAAAGAAATTATGAAAAACTAGTAGCAGCTTATTTTGTTTAGTAACAAAGACTATGATTTTACTCATAATTATGACATCATGTGTTAGCAAATTGTCTTTTATTGGTGGCGGATGAAAAGTTTCTCTTGCAATGTGTGCATAAAAGAAAATCCTGTCTTATATTTAAGAACATATTAGTACATCTTTTATAAAATTTATTGTTTAACTATGCATTTGTTTGTAGATTGAATAATGAAAACTTAAATTCTTTATTTACTTACATTACATTCTGGACTTCACAGAAGTCTATGTCAATAGGTCCAACAAACAGGTATATGTAAAGAACAACAACAACTTCTGAAATGATAACAAATAAACAACTTCAACATGATCAACAAGTAAACAACTCAAACATGATCAACAAAAATAATTGTATTACACAAAAACAGCAACTATAAAAATGATCCATATTAACATGGTAACTGAAATATAACGAAAAACTGAAAAACATCAGTTAACTGTAAACAAATGAAAAAAGAAAAGTAGAATCAAAACTGCAACCATACCTTAGAAATATAATGCCTTCCTTCATTTATGAATGCTGCTGTTGCATGGACAAGATAATCAATACAACTGGAGTTTCCATATTGATGACTTTTAGGTGCTCTTAGTGTGACCTCTTTGTTTGCGTGCTCACATTGTTGGCTCGAACCAAGATCTATATAGTGACCAGCATTATATATTATTGGATCAAACAACTGTTGTAATTTTTGTCTGAGATTACTGTCCTGGAGTGAAGTTTTATATGGAAGGCTACGATGTGTGTAGCTGGAACCAGGCTTCCGTTTGTAACCACAAAACCTTGCATTACACAAACTATGATCACCAAACTGATGTGGAACTATAGCTTTTAGGTTTTCTTCCATTCCAATTTGATCGCCTTGATTTTTTGAAAATGTATATTTCAAACATTTTTCTAAATGAGAAATTACAGTTTTGCTAAGTTTCACACCTTTTTCACTTTTCAGTTTATATAAACCTTTTGTAAAGTTTTTTACAACATGATTCTTGTCAAAACGTTTCTTCATTGAAACACCAAGGTCAGTTTTTAATCTAGAAATAAGGGTGTTGTCACCATCACCTTCCAAGTATTCCACTGGAATACCTTCAGCTAAAAGTTCCTTAACCCCTTTCACACCACTTGTTGCTTCCATAGCTCTTGCACTGCCCCTATGATTTCTGACACATGCATGAGGACGTACTTTCTGGCCCGGCCTTTTGCGTCTCCACCAATTGCAAACACCACAGGTCCGATGGCTAACTATTGTTTTAACAACTTTCTTTGGCTGTCTGGATTTCCCAGTGGTCATGAAAAAAGTGTGAGCTGTGAGAAATGACAAAAAAAATACAATAAACAACAAACACTAAAACATATAAATAGTTCTATATGTAGCTAAAAACTGATTATTTCAAAGTAATGTATCAAAATTGTACGATCTCTAGACACTGAATGCAAAATATTTATTTCTTACATTAACACCACACATACTCATAAGCCCCTGCCATCACTTATGCCTATAGCACATAGTATATGTATGCAATATTAGAGAAAAACAAAAACTGTTTCTAAAATAATTAACTTACAGGTTAGAGAATCAAATCCTCGCTTGTGCCAGGCCGTGTCAACAGCAACAGACATTCCACTTCTTGTCTGACAAGGGAATTTTGGAAGTAGTCTTACTTTTGCTTTCTTTATTTGTTGATCTGTTTTCCTATCAGATTGAGGAGTCAGAACTGGGACTGGCAGTGGCTTTCTGGTATCTGTAGGTGTTCTATAATTGAACCAAGCAAGCATTTAAATGAAGCATTTCAGCATTAAAATATATACACTATGAATAAAAAAGTATTTACTATAAACATATAACAGTGATTTTGTTTATATGACATAAGGACTTCTAAAGTATCATTTCAGTTTTGATACAACGTAATTATTATAGTTGCCATAATTGGAAAAAGATATTTTTGTGAAGTAAGCTAAATGTATATAAATCCAATTTGATATAGACACTATTTACTTTAATAATCAGTCCATACCTGAAAGCATTACATGATAATGGGGTCTCAACAGAGAGACTGACATCATTTCCTGTACAGTTCAAGTCATCCTCCTCACTTGGTCTACTTTCATCATCGGTATCATCTTCATTTGCATTCATGTTATCATGAAACGACATCCTGTTTTGAAAACAAATATAAACTATAAAAAACTGAAATAGTGCTCACTCTTAAAATGTAATGATTCATTGATATATCATGCATGGAATGCCTTTTAATACATGTATGTGCACACACAAAATGCAAACAACAATTACTTGTAATGCACTATACATTGTAGGATAAAAATGTGATTATGTTTAAACTTGTATGAAAACTCAACTGACATGGCATGAGTATTCTTTTCAAACTATCATGTTCATGTACTGGCATTATAATCTGTGGTTATATATAAACACTTAATAATATTGACTGAAAGAATCCTGATATGTGTTGTAACTTGCATTTTTTTTTTAAATAACAATTAAAAATATATATACTAATAATAACTAAAAATAATAATGATAATAATAAATATAACCGAATATTTATCACAGCAGAAAATATATACATGTAAGTTAGTTCATGACTTTAGGCATAAAGCACACTATATATCTATACATATTGAAAATAAAAATTAATGCTTTCTTTTTTAAAATAATTTAGTTTTATATAAAAAGATTTTTCATACATCAGTGCAGGGGATGAATCTGGCATTGGACAGACACCCAATTCTTCCACCAAACCACTCATGCTGGCCTGTACTTCAAGTGACTCCTTCTCAGCGACAGACCTATAATGTGTACAGAATTTTATTGAATTTCATATGAAGACTTTGTAACTATTTACCATAATTAATAAACATCCCACTAAGTTTAGTATGTTAAATTAAGAAAAAAAAAGATTCATATATCTATAAACAAATACAAAGTAAAATCAGACTAATGTTTACCTGAATAAAAAAAATTATTGTAATTTACAAGTAAAAATATATCAGATTCAAACACAAACTCACTCCATTTCAAGCCTAAATGCCTCATCAGCTGCAGCGTTGGCCGACTCTGTTGAAACTTTCTCTAACACAACACCTGCCCTCTTTTCCATCTTTTTCAAATTAGTCTCAGAGACTGTTTTCAGATTCAATGTTGCCAACATGTTGTTAACACGCCTTGGTCCACCTAGACTATCAATCATGGCTGAAAAGAGAGTGGTAGATAAAATCAATTATCTGTAATAATGAGAATCATGAAACATATATTTTCAAAAATCTATAAAAATTCAAAAGTGATGGGTTTATTTTACATCAAATATGAATTTGACAAAGTGAAACTCTATGTGCACCTTTCCCTTCAAATTTGTCTGTGTTACATCAGGGTTTTTCTTTTCTTATATGATTAATACCGGAAAACGGCACTGTTCCCAAAAGAAGCAATTTTCCCAGTTCATGACCGATAAATTCCCTAAATAAAACTGATTTTTGGTCTCAGTTTATTTCGTACTTTGCGTGTTTCGCACCTAATCAAAATTTTTTTTTGTACTCGGTTCATTTCGTACTTTCACACCTATACATCTTTTAATATGTAAAATTGTATTATGCATATTTTTTTGTCTCCATGGATAAAAAAGTTCCCAATGAATAATGTGCAAAATTCCCAATTTGAGTCAAACCTAAGCATTTTTCCAAATTCATCCAGTACCGGCATCATTTCCAAAGCAAGGGAAAAAAACACTGTTACAATTAAGAAAATAAATAAATAAATTTAACCAGTGAACAAATTCTTTCAGTTTATTAACCAAATAAATACCTGTTCCAAGCTTGGTGTTCACAGCAAAGCATGGCATTCCTTGATTCTTGGATGTTCTATGTGTTTTTCCATAGGCTGCAGAATTCACAAAACAGCAATTTTGACACTCGACGTACAAATAACCCGACAGACCTTTTTGAAGTTCGCCTCTTATTGTGTTGACTGACAATGTTACTGGCCCTAGGCGACAGTTTTTACAGTACCGTAAATTTTCAAACAGAACCTCCCATTCCACCAATCTTCTTCCAACTTTCCAAGATTCTCCTTCAACACATTTAATATCTGGCTTAGAATCAGACTTAACACAATAATCGTGATCGTTTTGCACTTTCTTCTGCCGCCATGCTGTGTAATTTCTTTTTGTGAATCGGCCTTTCTTATTTCTTTCCATTGTTTTCGATAGAACGTTGGTCGCGGAAACTAGTTACTTCCGGTTGATTTTTTTCATATTTTTTTTTAAATCTTTAATATATTGAGAAATTTGCGCTAAAGATATTCGTATTACTTCAAATAATGACAGATTTTACACAATATATATAAAAATATGTAACGCAAATAAATTTCAATATTTTTTCCGAAAGTCACGGACTTACCCGACATCGACCGATCTTTTTAAATTATGGCGGGAAATAATTAGAGTCGCACTACCTTAAGTAGCTTCCAATTGATCAAACTGATCCTGCATCATTTTAATTTATATTTCCTTGTTTTAGGTATTCATTTTTTAAGGATTCTAGTTAGAAAAGATGAAGCTTAAATGATGTATGTTGGTTTAGTTGATACAAAGATATGAATCCAATTTTACAAGAACTATATTTACTTTGATTTTTGTGAAATTATTACACAGTACCAATGGTGAAATTTAAACAAGTCAGCTTCCTTGCCTCAAGTTATGTCCGCGATTGAACACTTTTTATTTGAATTGATTTATGTATTTCATTTTTTTGTTAGTGCCGACATTGTTTTAATCATGAGACAACGTATTTATTTGGTAAAAGCCATTTATTCTTGTTTCATGGCAAAACAATTACGGACCAGTCGGTAGGGCACCTTAAGCAATATCAAAATAAGATCGATATTCTCTGTTATTTAAAATAACATTAATAAGGTTCTCGGAAATCTACTTAAAATGTCACATTTTTGATATCATTTTGTGCGTATTTTCCGTTGTCATTCCTTACCCAACTGTTCACAAATCACCAGACGAGAAGTTTCAAAATATTTAAAAAGTATGCAGTGAAGGACATCATGAGCTTTATATATATTTCCTATTTTAATCAATAAAACAGAAAAAAATACAGCCATGTGAGAAGATCTGAAAATAAATATCAAAACCATTTATATGGGAGATTGAATCAGTATTTTGATTTATCTAAACAATTTGACTTTATCTTGAATGCATCTATGAATGCAATTTAACTAGGAGAAATATACATTTCGTCGAATAATTTGTTTCCTACAAATCTATGTATAAGATGTCACAGCTTCCCAAATGAATGTACCTTCACTGAATGTACTTTGTAAATTACCAGTGCTAAATTTGATGCACTGTTACATTTACAGTTTTGTTCTGAAACTGAGACATGCGGAAACATTTAATCACCACGTAATGGTATTAGAAAAGTTAAATTAACTTAAGGATGTCACGCAAAATTGACATTCTCTCTTAATGATGGTACGGATCATTTTACTTGTATGTGACAGGCATGAAGATATGGTGTTCTACTAAAAATTGTTTGTCGTCTTTTTTCTTGAATTCAAATCTGTAAAAAAATGTTGATTTGAAGATCAAACATTGTAGCTCTGCAACATATCCTGAAAATGTTCTTCCACAAGCATCACATATGTACGTGTTTACTTCTGTTACTTAAAATACAATCTTTAAAGATTAATTTTGTTTTCACGGTACTCCTATTGAATTATTTCTTGCTTTTGGCTTAAATCACTATCATATAAAAGTATTAAACATAAGTTCTCTGTACCATTTTAATACCGTAAGTGTTCAATTTGTTTGTTTATAATTTTATTTTTTGTCGTTTCTATAAAGAGGCTCCGCTGACTTTTTTTATTTTTTTCTGACATGACGGGACTGGAAGTAATATGTCATTTCTACTTGTTAATTGCATATATTCAGCATTTCATAAAAAATCAATTGTTATTTTCAAACTGAAATACAGATAAAAGTCATTACATGTCAAACCCTAGCTGTAAGACTTAATGACATTGACTGACTTATAATGTTATCTTATGAACACACTTGCACAACAGTTATATTTAATGGGTCTGTGTATGTGCAAGCGCACGATTTCACCAACCATCTAATCGTTACATAGCCGAGTCATTGCAGTAGTTTGCACCTGAGAAGTAGGGTATTCCAAACAAGTTTACCAACAACAAAAAAGCATGACGTCAAGGATGAGGGCAAATGTTCTAATGCGGCAAGAAAATCTGAAAAAATGACAAAATACCTTCTCAATACATTACATATATACACATGTTATGTCTTTGTTTTGTTTGAAAGATGGTCACATGTAATTTGCGAACATCAGCTCATCCCATTCGTAAAAATATTACATTTGGTGTTCACTCTGTAAAATATATTTTGATCATTCAAACAAACAAGTATACTCTACTCGTTGCCATTTTTTCAGATATTTTAAATGGATTGTGTCCAGGTAATTAAGTACTTGGTTCGTTGAAATCGGTTGGTTTCATTTAATTTCCTTGTACTTTAGTTGGAGTACATTAAAAGTTTCAATGTTTCAGAAGCCTCAAAATGGATTCCAGATGTACAAACATATTAACAATTCTACCTCATGGAAACAGTACATCATTAACTGTTCTGATATTCGTTATTAAATGTTTTAACATAAATTCAAAATGACGTTAGCAATAGGACGAATCCCCCGAATCGATGTTCAATGAAGAGATGCGCGATTTAAATTCCTGATTTAAACTGTGACTGACAATTACGTCTGCAATGTCTAGAATCAAGATTATTTTATAATCTCAACTTGAACATATTTTCCTTTTTTCTGAGTCAAGGTTGAGAAATAAATCACGTTTATACATTTAAGAGAAAACACGATAATTATAATTCTTGTTTTAAAGACAATTTTAAATAAAAATAACAAATAATGATAGCATTTCTCTTCGATTTCCATTTTTACTTAAGAAACGTGACAATTTGAAGCAGGAAACGAAATACTTTCACAATTAATTTGTCCGAATAGCGAATAATAGGCTTCCCATTAATTTGAGAGATACTAATTTGCTCATTTAAAACGATCATTGTCAGTTACGATAGCAAAAATTTGTGAAATTGTTCGAAAGCTATTAACCTTGTTTCATGGTAGAATTATGATTGCCTCAATTCTAGTCGACAACTGAGAGAAACGATCATGTTTTCTATTAAATCTTGATGTTCTAAGTAGTTTTCCTGTTAAGAATTGAAGATGATATTGAATATTACTGTTTTTAAAAATGAAGGTAATGCAAGCAGATAACATAGTTTAATTGCTTTACAACAAGAACATTTAATGCATATTTAGTAATGTATTTGATACGCATTTATTTGATTTAATGGCGGCAACCTTTTTCTCGATTTTAAGCTAAACACCTCAATCATAAGAGACTCAACCATCACTGTTATTTTCCTTACAGGTTCCATGTGATCTTTTAATCCCTATTTTGTCATTTGTAGAGGAATACAAGTAGATTGTATGTACATGTATTGTGATTTGTAACATTTTTACCCTAAATTTGTTGAACATGTCCTTATATTTGTCCCATGAACATTGAAAAGCAAATCATTTGCTAGATTTATGGATCAACAGAGCATAGAAAGCAACTATAGAAACAGTAAGAAGAAACGCCGTACCTTTTTACAACAATGAAATATCCCTAGAGGTGATCTTATTACTTTCATTTTCTAAATCTACAGAAAGAATACCAATAGACAGAAACCCGTATTTGGTTATCTTAAAAAATTATGATAGCTGTTGAAGCTGTAATTGTCATTTTACTCATTCATCAAATTCAAGCTATAATCCATATCTGAGAACTAAAATTGTCAATTTTAAGTGAAATTGAATTACATTGCCGACATTTAGTCTTTATCTGTACTGTTTTTGCGACTTTGTGCTCCTTATGAACAGCTTTCTGGGCGTCATGAATCAATCCTTTTCGAAATGGAACTGCTACCGTGTGCTTTCGGAAGTTTGCTTGTTTGCATTAAATAAGACTCCAATGTAAAATAAAAAAACAATGTAATTGCGTTGTTGATTTTGTTGTGAATTCATTAATTTTAAAATATTAAATATATGTCTAGACATGTTAGCGCATATTGTTCAAATTAAACATGTAAGTTGTATTGTAAAAATGCATCAAGATAATTATAAGTGTTAACATTAAATCACTAAATTTCTATGCTACAAGTTCTTGAATGAAATGTATCACGATGTTGTATGCTTGTTAGTATATACGCCAATTTTAAAAACAAGTTGGATCAAATCTCGGTGGTCTGTCCGATTGATTTATTTAGGTTTGGATGAGGTATGTCGTGTCTGTAATAATATTGCCTAACGTGACTGCTATAACTAAATTATTACTTTATTTCTGAAGTGTTTTTCAATTAAATGAATATCCACTTATGCATCTCATTGAAAGTGATAATTATTTCGTGACTGTACTGTACATAATGTTATTATGATTATCATGTGTCCATGTTTACATTTTTGGCTGGTGCCATGCGTGTATCTTGGAAACATTTTTGTATTTCCAGTTAATTATGATAACGAATGGCGACAACCAATGGACACATCCCCCAACAAGCAACACTGGATCATCGACAAGACGTCCCAGGCAGAATACCAAATGAATATAAATAGAAGAGGGCGAACGGGCAAAGCACGGACGATTAGTAACTATGAATAATAAAAATAGGAAATCAGAATGACATCTTTCAGAACATAAACTAAATTATGACTGCTATATTTCATATGGATTTAACTTAACTGATGATAAAATATTAAACATTTGATTTGTTTTTTTTTATAATTAAGACATGGTATACATTTTGTTTTAGGGTATATCAATATATATACTGTGAACATGTTATATTTCTTACTTTTACGCCCAAAACAGGTGAACATTTTCTTTATTGAAGCTGAATATCATAAAAAAACATTAGATGCGTTATAAACAATGACTTTTTTATGATTACACCATTTATTCCGTCATGTGTACTGTATAAATAAGACAGTAATGTCATGAGTTTTTTAATAGTTTCTTGGTGGCAAGACCAAATTATTTACACGACGATATAGCTGGTCGTATTGTCCCCTTGTGCAAGACATTTTACACTCATTGAGCAGTCCTGGTTGATTCCAAGGATGGATTCGAGATTGTGTCTATAAGCAGACAGCCTCCTACGCAAATGGAATGAAAAAGAATTTTGCATCAACTAAAATGATATATGATTTTAACGTGAGACTCTCCCTAATTTAATGGTCTTATTTCTGTTTTAAAACGATATACCATAGACATCAAATACGGTTATTACTTGTTAAATCAAATATGTTTCAACATAATTAGTCTGGTCAAACGCTGATAATAACTGAAGAATGTCTATATTTATTTGTTATTATAACATTGTATTGCATTTGAGTTTTAATAAATTGTCTGCCGTCAGTCACTGTAGACATTTTATGAATATACGAAGTCAATAACATATGTTGTATACTTGAAATATGAACACTACTAAAAAAACATGTTATATTTATTTACATTTGATAGATACTTTAAGTTATTTAAAATTCTTCAACGATTATTGTTTTGTTATCAGTTCGTGCATCAACACACTAAAGCAAATATGACAAAAAGATCAAAAACCTCTAATGTTATTATCAATTGTTTGTTTAAGAAAATGAAAGGGCAATATAAAGAAGATAAGATGGCAAGACGAATTCGAAATGTTAAAGACATTTTAATATTTTGTGATACACATATGGGATATAATGGTTTAAAGTGGAATGTATATTTCTTATGTCACTAAAATATAGTACATTGGGTATTATCCAAAGAATATGTCACTGATACACATATATCTCATTAATCTACGTTCATATCATATGTCAAAATGTTTGCAAGCATAAAATGAAAGCAACTAGTCAAAGAAATGATAGCTAGAAAATTATTGTGATAAAGGTTTTTATGTTTTTTTGTAAGCAGCTATCGATTAAATAATTCTTACAATACTTAGAATATGTATCAGAAAGAAATGGAATCGGTTTACTATAAACTAAATATGTACTTTCTATCAAACTTTGTGGTACTATTTGTTATCTTTGAAATTACACGCAACATATGTGTTGTTCATTAAGGTTTTACCCATGCTATATTTTGTAACATATCATTCTAACAGTGCGTATAATTTATAGTATCAAATGTTCTAAAGCCCATGTTAAAACGTTTTATTATGTCTTTTATTGTGTGTATATGTCTGTTTGGGGTAATAGCTTCATTGAAACAGGAATTTTAAAAGTGCTTAACATGCATAATAAAGCGAAATACATGATACTGGCTGCTAGTTTAAAATCGTATTTTGTTAAGTAGGTAAACATACGTCTTGTAAATGTGTCTTTAATATAAAGACTTAAGATATATGGCATTGACTCACATACAAAAACACAAAGGAAAACAGAAAAGTAGCGTGTTATGATATTCACATTGAGTATTAAACTCTTATTCATGCAAGGACAGGCAGACAACATAAATGCGAGAATATTCATTTACGTTCATTAATGACAAATCATTAAGAGGGGAAAAAAGCAAAACAAAAGCATATCGTCATCAATAACCTTAACCTTAAACTTTGTTTGTTTTATCATGTAATTGTGTGAAACATGAAACAAAATCGTCGTGAAAAACAACTGATTAAATTAGATAACAATCCCGAACGGTACGTTGAAATGATTACTCCAGAGGCAATTATTCAGCTTTGATTCAGATTCATTAATTATATGTCACTGGTGACGTGCTTAATAGAAACAGGGTTATAGCGCTACAGCACTGTTGATGTAAACAACAATCTAGCACTATATACGTGAAGGTCTTTAATTCTGTTTAACCATGGGAAAATCATTATGTTCTGAACTATGTTTTATCAAACAAATTAGTTGTATCTGATCAAAATGAACAAAACATACAGTACAAATAGTGCAAAGTGCAAACAGTATAATTAAGGAACCATACATCAATAACATATATGTAGATTTGTATGAAATTGGGCAGGCCGTTTTCAGTATTAAACGATACATTCAATATAAAAGGGACTGTCCACAGATCACCCCAGAGGCGTGTATGTCGCGGAGAAGGCACACAACAGGTCAAGGTCAAGTCACCTCAAGTATCATAGACGACTGGTTGACCAGTCGTGACTAACTCGGGAGGATGGCGCTAACAAGAGCCGTGATTGTAATGTTGCCGTCAGAAAGGTGATACCTTGGCAGTATTATCATTTCGCCACCAACTATCAACGGACGAAAAATATGCTACAGAAGACTAATTATTCCGCGATGGGACTAATAAAGTGGATCGGCATTGACGTTGATAAATCTCGAATACATGGCTCGTGTCGGCGCCGAGTATAAATAAAACTAGACACAACAACAACAACAAAGGTGTAATTGGACAAAATGGTTCATAGATGAAGATATGGTTTCGGACGGAAAAACGAACAGCAGACAGATGTTCTTCCGGTGTGGATTTTAGGGGTTTATTTTCAACATAAGATCACGCCGCATGTTCTGCTTTTACGAAATAAAAATAAAAAGTAAATTGATTCCTGTTGGTTTTTAGCCGCTTAATATAATCGCACGGACGCTATCATTTTACAAACGATAAAATAGTACATACTAATGTTTCATTCTTAATGAGAAGACTACCCTACATGAATAATATTCAATATCTAATAGACCCGCAGTTTATCTTATCGTTTAAATATTTCACATTTATAATTATAAAATTTAACCGACAAAGTCGAAAAAGAGTATAAAAAACATCAAGAAAACATAAACGCCCGCATTATATGTGCTCAAATTGTTCAAAACAGTTTATATATGAATACATGTTTATGTTTTATAGGGCGCAGTGTAATGATTTCAAAGTAAAAGTTCGTCCGTGTTTGAATAATCGGATGGAAACTGAACGCATAATTTAATAATGTCTCGAACGTATTCATAAAAGCCAATAATTTGCAGTATAATTAATGTTATAAAGTTCTAAGCCCGATTTCTAAAATACACCAACAGGAACAACTTATATTACAAAAAAAACAACATTAAAGTGACTGTCAAACTTTCAATTTTCTTTAAATGTCTATCAAAATGTTCGTTTGACGCATTTTAATTAGTAATGCAGAATTGATAAAACCAGACTAATTGTGTTCAGGCATTTTATGAACTATTTTTCTTATTTTTGTACTTAGTTTGATCAGTCATAATATAGTAAAACTTATTGCCAGCTTACAAATAGAAAAATACGCAGAACTTAGTTTCAATCTCAAATAACCATGTCATAACACAAATAGGAAAATCATTGGTAAAAAAAATACTAAAATATAGTTTATCGTAATTATAATGTCCTCGACAATTATCGCAAAACTATATTTGCTTATGACAACAACAATCAACATCTAAAAGTCGAATTGAAGAAAATGTTTGCCAAATTGTACGGTCATTATGTATAGACGACTTTCATTAAATAACATATTGCACTAGCCTTTATTATGAGTTAAGGCCATTTTCAATTTGCACGTACCGATGCCCTGACCATGTACTTTTTGGTAACTAATTTTAGTATTAACACATTACACATTGTCGCCAAAAAAACGGTAAGTCGGACCTGACATAACATGTCAGCCCTTAGTTGACCTTAAAATGAAAATTATTGTGCAACACATTATGCTAATCTAAGGGAACTAACTGGTATTTTTTTACAATGAAGTAACAACGGAGGTTCTTTCCCTTCATAAAACATATGATTTAAATCTACAAATGAAGAAAAATTGTCAAATTAAAGATAAATATGAGGTTGCTCCGCTTTAGAACAGTCAAACGGCAAATCATAAAATGTCCTCCTTAACGTTTTTTTTTAATAATTTATTTCTTAATGATGTGATGTCAAAAAATAATCAAATGTGTAAATATATTATATCATAAATTTATGTTGTACACATGCAAATTATCGCTTAGATTAAAAGTAAGTTGTATCTGGAGAGTAATTAGTCTTCCGAAAATAATTTGTTTGTATACGGTTTTAAGTAATTATTAAGAATTGTTTTCGCATACACGCAAAATAATCCTAATGAAACTCAAAATATAAAGTATGATATTTGTTAAACAATAAGACTTGGTTAAAACATGAAAACAAAAATCAACCAGGCAATGGCACGTTCACAAAACGCACGACCCGACAAGTCATACTAGACCATAGGGATACCTTTGATGTCATCCACAATTAAAACTGTTGAATATTATATTAGTGCATAAAATGTAGAGACTATTTCGAGAATATTGTACTTTTGTTAATACGTTGGTTGAAAAGAAATATTTGTGTATGAAATAATTATGAAATAATTGAACGAAAGACCGGTCGGGACATTTTAACTTGATGATATCCCAATTTCATCTTCGTGATTTCAAAATTTTAACTCCGTGAATTCACGTTTCAACATACGGTATTCATGAATTCAAAATTTCAACTTCCCGATTTCATCTTCTTGAATTCAAAAATTTAACTCCATGAATTCACGTATTCAACTTCACGAATGCAACTTCGCGAATTTATGGTTTATTCTTCATGATTTCAGCTTTGTGAATTCACAATTTCAACTTCACGAATTGACGATCTCAACTTCACGAATTTACGATTTTAACTTCATTTATTTAAGTTCATGTATTGATGTTTTGAATTTCACGATTTCGACTTTACTAAATAAATGTGAAATCATGAAGTTTAAACAGAAATTCGAGAAGCTGAAATCGTGAATTCGAGATGCTGAATTAATGAATCCATGAAAATGAAATTTTGAATTTATGAAGTTGTGAACGTAAAATAAAACAGAAAAAAAAAACAGAAAAACACAGTCATGTGGATTTGAAAATAAATATCAAAACCATTTATATGCCATTGGGAGATTGAATCAGTATTTTATTTTATCTAAACAATTTGACTTTATCTTGAATGCATCTATGAATGCAATTTAACTAAAATAAACATATACAATAACTGACAATGTCTGTTTTGTGTGTGTGTGTTTTTTTTTTTTTGTTCTTGTTATTTTTTTTCTTTTTTTTTTTTTTGATGTTGTGTTTGTTTGCAAAATTAATGTTTATTTAAATTAAAAAATGGTCCTTCATATCTGACTACAACCATGTTTCTCTATTCAGTTGCATCCAGTAAACATAAAACAATTTCCTGTTAATGTTTGTAAGTGTAATTACATTACGTGTTAAAAATGTGTAGGTAATTTATATCCTGTTTCTTCAGAATTGCATCGAAAGCGGTACTTGGTAGAACTTATGTTTCATCGAGTAATTTGTTTTCTACAAATCTATGTATCAGATGTCACAGTTTCCCAAATGAATGTACCTTCACTGACTGTAATTTGTAAATTACCAGTGCTAAATTTGTTGCACTGTTACATTTTAAGTTTTGTTCTAAAACTGAGACATGCGGAAACATTTAATCACCACGTAATGGTATTAGAAAAGTTAAATTAACTTAAGGATGTCACGCAAAATTGACATTCTCTCTTAATGATAGTACGGATCATTTTACTTGTATGTGACAGGCATGAAGATATGGTGTTCTACTAAAATTTGTTTGTCGTCTTTTTTCTTGATTTCAAATCTGTAAAAAAAAACCTGTTTATTTAACAATCCATCATTGAAGCTCTGCAACAGATCCTGAAAAAGTTCTTCCACTAGCATCACACATGTGCGTGTTTACTTCTGTTACTTAAAATACATTCTTCAAAGATTAATTTTGTTTTTCATTTTAGTCTATTTTTTTTGTTTCGGTATTCTTATTGATTTTGTTCTTGCTTTTGGCTATAAAAGTATTAAACATAAGTTCTCTGTACCATTTTAATACCGTAAGTGTTCAATCTGTTTGTTTTTAATTTTATTTTTTGTCGTTTCTAAAAAGAGGCTCCGCTGACATTTTTTTTCTCTGACATGACGGGACTTGAAATAATATGTCATTTCTACTTGTTAATTGCATATATTCAGCATTTCATTAAAAAATCAATTGTTATTTTCAAACTGAAATACAGATAAAAGTCATTACATGTCAAACCCTAGCTGTAAGACTTAATGACATTGACTGACTTATAATGTTATCTTATGAACACACTTGCACAACAGTTATATTTAATGGGTCTGCTGTATGTGCAAGCGCATGATTTCACGAACCATCTAATCGTTACATTGCCGAGTCATTGCAGTAGTTTGCACCTGAGAAGTAGGGTATTCCAAACAATTTTACCAACAACAAAAAAGCATGACGTCAAGGATGAGGGCAAATGTTCTAATGCGGCAAGAAAATCTGAAAAAATGACAAAATACCTTCTCAATACATTACCTATATACACAGGTTATGTCTTTGTTTTGTTTGAAAGATGGTCACATGTGTAATTTGCGAACATCAGCTCATCCCATTCGTAAAAATATTACATTTGGTGTTCACTCTGTAAAATATATTTTGATCATTCAAACAAACAAGTATACTCTACTCGTTGCCATTTTTTCAGATATTTTTAATGGATTGTGTCCAGGTAATTAAGTACTTGGTTCGTTGAAATCGGTTGGTTTCATTTAATTTCCTTGTACTTTAGTTGGAGTACATTAAAAGTTTCAATGTTTCAGAAGCCTCAAAATGGATTCCAGATGTACAAACATATTAACAATTCTACCTCATGGAAACAGTACATCATTAACTGTTCTGATATTCGTTATTAAATGTTTTAACATAAATTCAAAATGACGTTAGCAATAGGACGAATCCCCCGAATCGATGTTCAATGAAGAGATGCGCGATTTAAATTCCTGATTTAAACTGTGACTGACAATTACGTCTGCAATGTCTAGAATCAAGATTATTTTATAATCTCAACTTGAACATATTTTCCTTTTTTCTGAGTCAAGGTTGAGAAATAAATCACGTTTATACATTTTAGAGAAAACACGATAATTATAATTCTTGTTTTAAAGACAATTTTAAATAAAAATAACAAATAATGATAGCATTTCTCTTCGATTTCCATTTTTACTTAAGAAACGTGACAATTTGAAGCAGGAAACGAAATACTTTCACAATTAATTTGTCCCGAATAGCGAATAATAGGCTTCCCATTAATTTGAGAGATACTAATTTGCTCATTTAAAACGATCATTGTCAGTTACGATAGCAAAAATTTGTGAAATCGTTCGAAAGCTATTAACCTTGTTTCATGGTAGAATTATGATTGCCTCAATTCTAGTCGACAACTGAGAGAAACGATCATGTTTTCTATTAAATCTTGATGTTCTAAGTAGTTTTCCTGTTAAGAATTGAAGGTGATATTGAATGTTACTGTTTTTAAAAATGAAGGTAATGCAAGCAGATAACATAGTTTAATTGCTTTACAACAAGAACATTTAATGCATATTTAGTAATGTATTTGATACGCATTTATTTGATTTAATGGCGGCAACCTTTTTCTCGATTTTAAGCTAAACACCTCAATCATAAGAGACTCAACCATCACTGTTATTTTCCTTACAGGTTCCATGTGATCTTTTAATCCCTATTTTGTCATTTGTAGAGGAATACAAGTAGATTGTATGTACATGTATTGTGATTTGTAACATTTTTACCCTAAATTTGTTGAACATGTCCTTATATTTGTCCCATGAACATTGAAAAGCAAATCATTTGCTAGATTTATGGATCAACAGAGCATAGAAAGCAACTATAGAAACAGTAAGAAGAAACGCCGTACCTTTTTACAACAATGAAATATCCCTAGAGGTGATCTTATTACTTTCATTTTCTAAATCTACAGAAAGAATACCAATAGACAGAAACCCGTATTTGGTTATCTTAAAAAATAATGATAGCTGTTGAAGCTGTAATTGTCATTTTACTCATTCATCAAATTCAAGCTATAATCCATATCTGAGAACTAAAATTGTCAATTTTAAGTGAAATTGAATTACATTGCCGACATTTAGTCTTTATCTGTACTGTTTTTGCGACTTTGTGCTCCTTATGAACAGCTTTCTGGGCGTCATGAATCAATCCTTTTTGAAATGGAACTGCTATCGTGTGCTTTCGGAAGTTTGCTTGTTTGCATTAAATAAGACTCCAATGTAAAATAAAAAAAAACAATGTAATTGCGTTGTTGATTTTGTTGTGAATTCATTGAATAAATATTAAATATATGTTTAGACACGTTAGCGCATATTGTTCAAATTAAACATGTAAGTTGTATTGTAAAAATGCATCAAGATAATTATAAGTGTTAGCATTAAATCACTAAATTTCTATGCTACAAGTTCTTGAATGAAATGTATCACGATGTTGTATGCTTGTTAGTATATACGCCAATTTTAATACAAGTTGGATCAAATCTCGGTGGTCTGTCCGATTGATTTATTTAGGTTTGGATGAGGTATGTCGTGTCTGTAATAATATTGCCTAACGTGACTGCTATAACTAAATTATTACTTTATTTCTGAAGTGTTTTTCAATTAAATGAATATCCACTTATGCATCTCATTGAAAGTGATAATTATTTCGTGACTGTACTGTACATAATGTTATTATGATTATCATGTGTCCATGTTTACATTTTTGGCTGGTGCCATGCGTGTATCTTTGGAAACATTTTGTATTTCCAGTTAATTATGATAACGAATGGCGACAACCAATGGACACATCCCCCAACAAGCAACACTGGATCATCGACAAGACGTCCCAGGCAGAATACCAAATAAATATAAATAGAAGAGGGCGAACGGGCAAAGCACGGACGATTAGTAACTATGAATAATAAAAATAGGAAATCAGAATGACATCTTTCAGAACATAAACTAAATTATGACTGCTATATTTCATATGAATTTAACTTTACTTAACTGATGATAAAATATTAAACATTTGATTTGTTTTTTTTATAATTAAGACATGGTATACATTTTGTTTTAGGGTATATCAATATATATACTGTGAACATGTTATATTTCTTACTTTTACGCCTTAAACAGGTGAACATTTTCTTTATTGAAGCTGAATATCATAAAAAACATTAGATGCGTTATAAACAATGACTTTTTTATGATTACACCATTTATTCCGTCATGTGTACTGTATAAATAAGACAGTAATGTCATGAGTTTTTTAATAGTTTCTTGGTGGCAAGACCAAATTATTAACACGACGATATAGCCGGTCGTATTGTCCCCTTGTGCAAGACATTTTACACTCATTGAGCAGTCCTTGTTGATTCCAAGGATGGATTCGAGATTATGTCTATAAGCATACAGCATCCTACGCAAATGGATGAAAAAGAATTTTGCATCAACTAAAACATGATATATGATTTTAACGTGAGACTCTCCCTAATTTAATGGTCTTATTTTAGTTTTAAAACGATATACCATAGACATCAAATACGGTTATTACTTGTTAAATCAAATATGTTTCAACATAATTAGTCTGGTCAAACGCTGATAATAACTGAAGAATGTCTATATTTATTTGTTATTATAACATTGTATTGCATTTGAGTTTTAATAAATTGTCTGCCGACATTCACTGTAGACATTTTATGAATATACGAAGTCAATAACACATAGTTGAACTATAAAAAATATGTTGTATACTTGAAATATGAACACTACTAAAACAACATGTTATATTTATTTACATTTGATAGATACTTATTATTTAAAATTCTTCAACGATTATTGTTTTGTTATCAGTTCGTGCATCAACACACTAAAGCAAATATGACAAAAAGATCAAAAACCTCTAATGTTATTATCAATTGTTTGTTTAAGAAAATGAAAGGGCAATATAAAGAAGATAAGATGGCAAGACGAATTCGAAATGTTAAAGACATTTTAATATTTTGTGATACACATATGGGATATAATGGTTTAAAGTGGAATGTATATTTCTTATGTCACTAAAATATAGTACATTGGGTATTATCCAAAGAATATGTCACTGATACACATATATCTCATTAATCTACGTTCATATCATATGTCAAAATGTTTGCAAGCATAAAATGAAAGCAACTAGTCAAAGAAATGATAGCTAGAAAATTATTGTGATATATGTTTTTTGTAAGCAGCTATCGATTAAATAATTCTTACAAGTACTTATGTATCAGAAAGAAATTGAATCGGTTAACAATAAACTAAATATGTACTTTCTATCAAACTTTGTGGTACTATTTGTTATCTTTGAAATTACACGCAACATATGTGTTTTTCATTAAGGTTTTACCCATGCTATATTTTGTAACATATCATTCTAACAGTGCGTATAGTTTATAGTATCAAATGTTCTAAAGCCCATGTTAAAACGTGTTTATTATGTCTTTTATTGTATGTGTTTGTCTGTTTGGGACAGACAGACAACATAAATGCGAGAATATTCATTTACGTTCATTAATGACAAATCATTAAGAGGAGAAAAAAGCAAAACAAAAGCATATCGTCATCAATAACCTTAAAGTATGACTTTGTTTGTTTTATCATGTAAATGAGTGAAACATGAAACAAAATCGTCGTGAAAAACAACTGATTAAATTAGATAACAATCCCGAACGGTACGTTGAAATGATTACTCCAGAGGCAATTTTTCAGCTTTGATTCAGATTCATTAATTATATGTCACTGGTGACGTTCTTAATAGAAACAGGGTTATAGCGCTATAGCGCTACAGCATTGTTGATGTAAACAACAATCTAGCACTATATACGTGAAGGTCTTTAATTCTGTTTAACCATGGGGAAATCATTATGTTCTTAACTATGTTTTATCCGACAAATTATTTGTATCTGATCAAAATGAACAAAACATACAGTACAGATAGTGCAAAGTGCAAACAGTATAAATTAGGAACCATACTTTTATGACATATATGTAGATTTGTATGAAATTTGGCAGGCCGTTTTCAGTATTAAACGATACATTCAATATAAAAGGGAGTGTCCACAGATCCCCCCAGAGGCGTGTATGTCGCGGAGAAGGCACACGGCAGGTCAAGGTCAAGTCACCTCAAGTATCATAGACGACTGGTTGACCAGTCGTGACTAACTCGGGAGGATGGCGCTAACAAGAGCCGTGTTTGTAATGTTGCCGTCAGAAAGGTGATGCCTTGGCTGTATTATCATTTTGCCACCAACCATAAACGGACGAAGAATATGCTACAGAAGACTCTGTTTAATTATTCCGCGATGGGACTAATAAAGTGGATCGGCATTGACGTTGATAAATCTCGAATACATGGCTTATGTCGGCGCCGAGTATAAATAAAACTAGACACAACAACAACAACAAAGGTGTAATTGGACAAAATGGTTCATAGATGAAGATATGGTTTCGGACGGAAAAACGAACAGCAGACAGATGTTCTTCCGGTGTGGATTTTAGGGGTTTATTTTCAACATAAGATCACGGCCGCATGTTCTGCTTTTACGAATTAAAAAAAAAAGTAAATTGATTCCTGTTGGTTTTTAGCCGCTTAATATAATCGCACGGACGCTATCATTTTACAAACGATAAAATAGTACATACTAATGTTTCATTCTTAATGAGAAAACTACCCTGCATGAATAATATTCAATATCTAATAGACCCGAATTTTATCTTATCGTTTAAATATTTCACATTTATAATTATAAAATGTAACCGACAAAGTCGAAAAAGAGTATAAAAAACATCAAGAAAACATAAACGCCCGTATTATATGTGCTCAAACTGTTCAAAACAGTTTATATGAATACATGTTTATGTTTTATAGGATGCAGTGTAATGATTTCAAAGTAAAAGTTCGTCCGTGTTTGAAGAATCAGGAAACTGAACGCATAATTAAATAATGTCTCAAACGTATTTATAAAAGCCAAGAATTTGCAGTGTAATTAATGTTATAAAGTTCTAAGCCCGATTTCTAAAATACACAAACAGGAACAGTTATATTACAAAAAAAACAACATTAAAGTGACTGTCAAACTTTCAGTACAGTTGAACGCTGCTGCATCTAAATGCCAGCATTCCCAATCATTCTTTTAGTAATGACATGAGCCTATTGAAATATTTCCTTTATCATTTTCTTTAAATGTCTATCAAAATGTTCGTTTTACGCATTTTAATTAGTAATACAGAATTGATAGACCAGACTATTGTGTTAAGACATTTAATCAGTCATAATACAGTACAACTTATTGCCAGCGTACAAATAGAAAAATTAGCAGAACATAAATTCAATCTAAAATAACCATGCCATAACACAAATTGGTAAATCATTGGTAAAAAAAATTACTAAAATCTAGTTTATCGTAAAAATGTCCTCGACAATTATCGCAAAACTATATTTGCTTATGAGAACAACAATCAACATCTAAAAGTCGAATTGAAGAAACTGTTTGCCAAATTGTATAGACGACTTTCATCAAATACCATATTGCACTAGCATTTATTATGAGTTAAGGCCATTTGCAATTTGCACGTACCGATGGCCTGACCATGTACTTTTTGGTAACTAATTTTAGTATTAATACATTACACGTCGTCGCCAAATAAACGGTTAGTCGGACCTTACATAACATGTCAGCCCTTAGTTGGCCTTTAATTGAAAATTATTTTGCAACACATTATGCTAATCGAAGGGAACTAACTGGTAATTTTTTACAATGAAGTAACAACGGAGGTTCTTTCCCTTCATAAAAAATATGATTTAAATCTACAAATGAAGAAAATTTGTCAAATTAAAGGTAGATTTGAAGTTGGTCCGCTTTAGAACAGTCAAACGGCAAAACATAAAATGTCCTCCTTAACGTTTTTTTAATAATTTATTTCTTAATGATGTGATGTCAAAAAATAATTAAATGTATAAATATATTATATCATAAATTTATGTTGTACACATGCAAATTATCGCTTAGATTAAAAGTAAGTTGTATCTGGAGAGTAATTAGTCTTCCGAAAATAATTTGTTTGTATACGGTTTTAAGTAATTATTACGAGTTCTTTTCGCATACACGCAAAATAATCATAATGAAACGCAAAATATAAAGTATGATATATTTTAAACAATAAGACTTGGATAAAGCATTAAAACAAAAATCAAACAGGCAATGGCACGTTCACAAAACGCACGACCCGACAAGTCATACTAGACCATAGGGATACCTTTGATGTCATCCACAATTAAAACTGTTGAATATTATACTAGTGCATAAAATATAGAGAATATTTTGAGAATATTGTTCTTTTGTTAATACGTTGGATGAAAAGAAATATTTGTGTATGAAATAATTATGAAATAATTGAACGAAAGACCGGTCGGGACATTTTAACTTGACGAATTCCCGATTTCATCTTCGTGAATTCAAAATTTTAACTCCGAGACTTCACGTTTCAACATACGGTATTCATGAATTCAAAATTTCAACTTCCCGATTTCATCTTCTTGAATTAAAAAAATTAACTCCATAAATTCACGTATTCAACTTCACGGATGC
The DNA here is from genome assembly GCF_026571515.1 of Ruditapes philippinarum. Classification (NCBI taxonomy): domain Eukaryota; kingdom Metazoa; phylum Mollusca; class Bivalvia; order Venerida; family Veneridae; genus Ruditapes; species Ruditapes philippinarum. Next base: position 210,861 of record NW_026863176.1, on the reverse strand, counting down.
AACTTCGCGAATTTATGTTTTATTCTTCATGATTTCAGCTTTGTGAATTCACGATTTCAACTTCACGAATTCACGATACCAACTTCACGAATTCACGATATCAACTTCACGAATTTACGATTTCAACTTGATTAATTCATGTTCATGTATTGATGTTTTGAATTACACGATTTTAACTTTACGAAGGTGGAATCATGAAGTTTAAAACAGAAGTTCGAGAAGTTGAAATCGTGAATTCAAGAAGCTGAAATAATGAATCTATGAAATTGAAATTTTAAATCTATGCAGTTGTGAACGTGATTTTTGTATGCTGAAATCATGAATTCATGAACTTGTTATGATTGTAAATTCGTAAAGATGTACCCGAAAATTCAAAAACTTAAAATGTCACCACCGGTCTTTCGTAGATTTACCATTGAATAAATTATTGATATTTTTGAAGGTGATCTGCACTTAAATAAAGATGTGGCTCGGATATAAAAAAGTGTCTTTATGATTTTTTGTTGAGATATTGTCATTGTATGTTGTTATGTCGCAGTTTGTCCTCGTAATCCGTTACGTCATCATCGTTCTGTCGCGCTTTGTTATTCATAATAACTGTTTAATTAAAAGTGATTTTTTAACATCTTACTTACTATTCGTAATTGTATATAATTATATAATTTGGGGGAAAAAAGGAAAATTACTGTGCACTCTGTTTTGCAAAAGTAAAAAAAGAAAAGAAAAAAAAACATGTTTACATTATAATTGGCAAATATTAGTTTTTATCATTGAGTAATTTGGCTACAAAGTACCGACATACTGATCTCTAAAATGTTTCCATTTATCTTTATAAATTGAAAAAAAAAATCATAGGAATGAAATGTGAAATGAATGATAATATTTTAAAATTAGACTAAGTGTAAAATAATATGAATAACAGTATGGGACAACTATTCGTGATCGTATATCTTATTCCAGAAAATTGGTATTTTATTTGATATGCAAGGGAGACAACAATGTACGGAACACATCTACTTTCAAAACTTTTGTTCTTTCTCTTTGTTCCCATAACTTTAGACTATACCTTAGATGTTACGGGAATATTTTATAAAAAGGAGTTTTACACTTAAATGTGTTGCAAGTAAGTATATATCGCTGTATATAGCATATGTCAACATTTATAAATCGGAATGTTTGGAAAACCTCCAGGTATATTTAAAATTACTGGCACTTACCGTGAGCATTATCTGGCTAAATACGGTCCTGCCCGAAATTAGTTTATTGTCGTATGTTTGGTACTTTAAAACTTTATAAAGTTCAACTTGTTAGGATTGAATCTTCAAATTACCTGCCAACTTCCAAGAGATGTTTTGTATGAGTAACTTATTGTTTAGTATTTAAGATCCTGAAACTAGTTTGAAGGCAGGTAAAGAGAAAACACAACTAAAAAACAAATCAAAGAACAAAACACACACAAAAAAGAAGAAAAAAAGAAAAACGGAGATATATTTAATGTTACATGTTGTTAGCAAAAATGAAAAGTGTATATGACAGATCCTTCGGAGATGTTGGGAAGAATTAAGCAATTAGATTGACCCTGCCTGGCAAGTATCTTTTGACGGATGTACTTTAGAAGAATTAATGTGATATTGCTTTGCTAGCCATTATTCTGCCTATTAATATTCCTATAATGTACAGCATATATACCCTTGTGGATCCACGGGAAAAACATATAATTCGATTATTGGGCATGGTCGATTACAGAATTTATAACATATAAATTATCATACATGTACGAGTGAAATGGTTTATTTCAGCGCATTTATTGCCTGTTTAATTCCGCAAAGAACAAAACAGAAGCATTCAGACGCCCCACCTACTCCTTTTGTCTTAGTTAATCTGCCTGCAAATAGGACATGATCTGAAATTTATCCCATAAGTACATGCACGTACTAAATATATTAAAATACTAAGAACCAATAAATTAAATTCAAATTCATTTTAAATGAAACGAACGAGCGAAAAAAAAAACACGGTTTATTTCGTTAAAAAATGATAATAATTAGTTATTAATAGATGTCGTCAGTCAATGCAATATTGTCGAAAGTGCATGGACTTTTCGGTATAACTCGGTATTTATAGGTCAAGATAAGCTTATTTTGTCAATTTAAAGAGATTTTATTAAAAAATGTATTTGAAGTTCTATTGCAAATTCACAAAAAACCTATTTATAATTCATAAACGTGAAACATCTTTTTGTCTTTATTTTCTTCTTTTTGCTACCTTTATCAAATTGTTGTTACATTCAATGATATTTTATTTAAATCTGTTATACATGTAATAGTTCACATACGGAAACCCATTCTTGCCCTTTCTGCACAAGAGACATATAGTATCCATTTCTTTCACATAATATGCCTCTTTAGAAGATAGATTCCTCAAAACAGTAGCTCGAACATTCTTACAGGACATAGTGCGGAATGGTTCATATATGAGGTTTTCTCTATCCAAAAATGCCAGTCCATCACAATTCATGTAACTTTAATAGCTTGATCATTATCAGCTGGCTTTAATTCACATTCACTCGTTCAATGCTGTTTTAAATTCACACCTCATGAATGCTGACTTACTTAGTAGCTATGAAGATATCTGCCGTGTATCTTACCGATGCTCATGTGTGAATGGGTACAGAATGGGGCTGCGTTGAGTGAATGGGGCTGCGTTAAGTGAATGTCGCTTTCCTTTGCTAATAGTCTGTTTTAAATATCTACTAGCTTCCGAAAGGTCTAAGTCATACACAAAATGCATAGATTGAGATACTCGTATATACTGGGCGTTCTTGATAGTACTAATTTAAATGGTATTTGCCGAGATTGTTATTAAATGAAACAAAAATAAAAATAAATCGTTTTAACGAGAGGCGTGGCAGTCACGTCTGTCATTGGCATTCCTTCCTGTTATGCGAAGATAAACTAAATGGTTTTGGAAAATGAGATTGCTACATTTTTAAATAATTTTGGTACACCAGTACCAACTTTTGGTGACAAACAATACCGTTGAATTTGAGAATTTCACCATTAAGTAGGTTAGTGTTTGTTGAGTCATTATTTATTACATTGTACACATTGCCCTTGTGCTCCGTAAAAAGTTTAATAAATTAAAAGCATTACCAGCTTAATTCCTTACACTTTCGATGTTTTTTTCGCAAGAGCGTAAGGCAATTACGTTGTAACATTGCTAATACGCTTGTATGCGCAGAACAGGCTAGATGCATTATCTAATTAAGTTTTACACCATGCTCCTATAAAAAAAACATAATAATTCATCAGACCTATAGAAATGCTAATTTACATGTATATCATTTTTGGTTTACGAAATTCCTTTCAGTAATTATTTTGCAAAACCAAGTGTATTGCCTCTCAAGGTTGAAGGTTCGAATCCCTAGCTTACGAAGCGCGGGTAGTTCTACTCGGGTGCTCAATTAAGCCCGATATAATACACGAAGATGCATTTGACGTATGCCGGAAACGCTACACGAACATTACGGTGTCGGGCTCGTTATAATTCAAGCTAGATTAAACTAATAAAACATGAGAGTAAAGGTCATAAAAAGCGTAAAGAAAAACTGACAGCCTTTTCGCGAGGGTCAATAATATGCACACTACATTTCATATATTTCCACACATTATAGTGTATATTGTCTAGTAATTCAACGGGAAATCTCTTTATTTGCATCTTCACAAATATTCAAACCATATATGTCATTTCCAGATCTCTTGAGATTGAATTTAACAAGATAAAGGCCCATAACATGAAGAATTTAATCAGCCGCTACCATTACTCAAAGCATAATGCGTTTTAAAACAACCGTATAATCCTCTTAACGTATTTCCATAGAATGAAATGTGACGGGGGATGGCAATCAAATACAATTTGTTATTGTTTATTCATTTACGGTAACCGTGGGAAAAATCAGATTTGTTGGAGTATGCTTTTTATTGGGAGTTTTGGTGCAACAAGGAGAAAACGATGTTATTCTTTGGCGCCTTTTAGTTGTATTAATAAAGGTAATCTATGTTAGTTGGTTTTATAGAGAAATGGTAGGACAATTCGTACAAAAAAAACATTTAAAACATGAAACCGTCTCGAATGAATACATGAATAAGGGTCATCCACACTTTGTAAAATTTCTGATAAGCAGCCAAAACATTTTTGCCGGTTTGACCATAAAGTCTTCACCTACAAGGTGTAAGGAAAAATACACCTATGTGCGATGTTTTGTAAACTGATGTGTCTTGTAAAGAGAAAACATGCTGCTGGCTTTGTCGTTTAATATATATTTATTCAAATTAAATGTGAAATATCTAAACTCCTAACCTAGTGAAATCGATTTTTTATATAGAATTACAGTAACTAAATTTGGTATGATAGAATCGAAGCGACAAGTACCTATTTTAGAATGATATGTCCAGGCAATGGGCCGTACCTGATCTAATCGAAAGCCACCGAATAAAGATTAAGAAAATGTAAACAATACATAAAATAGTAACACGATTTTACACAAATGCTTAGGCAATGCGTGCTTTTAAAAAGAATCTTTTGCATTTGCGTTAATATATAATTGGCAAATGAACTACAAATAAGGAGGACTAAATTATCTAAAACAGCTGTTTTAAACAAACGCATGCTACAAAGGTTTGATTCCATGTTCTAGATCATTTGGAAACCTTAAAACAGCTTGATTATCGAAGTAAAAGGGTATATTGCTAAATGTTTATAAAATGGTTCCTTTTTCTTATTAAAGTAATAACATTACTTAATAAGTTTGGGACATCATAATTGAGTTTGTCATTTGGTTTGAACGTGTACATTTATGACCTGTTAGAAGTTAAAGTCACAAGTGGCAAGGACAGGGTAATACGTAGAAAGGGGGAACACGACGACTTTTTCTACTTCAGATTCATATAGCATATTATGCCATGGGATTTTTTGTATATATTTTGTTTTAAATTATTTGATACTTTTATATGACACAGTCGCGTCTCGATAATAACACCTAGTGTATAGCTTTAAATCTGAATATTGATTGAATGTCGTGTTAACAGATGCTAATATCAAGATAACGAAATTTATGCAATTAAAGAAACTGTATTTTTCCAGTGTTAACCATTACAACAAACACATAGTGTACAAAAGACGTTTTTGGCACCGTTTGGATTCCGTATACAGCAATCATCCTCGGTCCTAACATTGAACCATAAACATGACATAAGAAAAACATGTGTTCTCTTGTTATTTTGTTTAAGTATTTAAATGTTACTATGAAACGTCGAACGGAAAAAAGGGAGAACGTTTTATTTTGCCTAAACCTTTGATTAGCAGAGACCATGATAACCAAAAATGCGTTTAATAAGCTAATTGAATTGTTTTAAAAATGTAAAAGCACGCATCCGTTTAAACAAAATTCAGGGCGATCTTATTAGAGGCAATAAACAGGGAGTAATTTTTTGAGCATCGTGCCTTTTTTAAATGACATTTAATGTCTTAAAACCAAGAGTTGCAAAAGCTACAATGATATAAAACAACAAAAACAATACGTGAGATATGTCCGTTTAGGGTTTGCAGAAGTCTTTGAAGAGACCTAAACATAAGACATATTTCTGTACGTCTTAGAAATGATACCTAAATTCCAAAAAGAATAATGAAAACAACAATAACAACAATGTCTTTATTTCGGTATAATATTTAACAGGATAATCGTATAGATGACAAGATTCTTACCATAAGAGTTTTAACAACTTGTTTGCATATAAGCTAAAGAAGATAATAACAACAAATTCGTATGTTATTTAACTGTTTTTAAAATCATTTCGGAAAAAACCAAAAACGAAGAAAAACAAACAAACAAAAATCGTTTGAATCGATAATATAGTATCAATTATAGAAGACATTTTTGAGATCAGTGACCGTCCAGAGAGGGTCGATTAGTAGGACACATGCCTGTTTCATCCAGACGTTTGAGATTTCTCTTTCAAACGTCTTGATCATAATACTACAATACTATTGCCATGTGTACATTTAATTCTTATATTTTAATTGCACTTGATAATTCTTTCATATACCCCTTTGAAATTACTATATGTGCACGAAGTATAGGTTTGATTAATTAATTTAAAACAACAACGTTGAATTACCAATCAAGTACGGTTTACAATTCTGGTGATTCTGCATGTACTGAAAACGGGTCACATGCTCCTTCATGCCTCAAATGTCGAATACCAATACCTTATCACTATATACAAACATATTAGACGATTCCTATATGTATGCATGCATAAAACAAACAAACATTAATAATAATTATTTTTTAATTACGCCATGAATTGAGTTGGAAGGAGTCGTATGATATTAATTGAATGTATTTAATGGATACAACATGTTTTTGTTTCTTTCTAAATAATAAAAGTAGGCATGGGATATTTGTATCATGCATTAAAGTTTTAAAAATAGTCGCTAGTATACACTAAATAAGCATAATATATAAACAAAATAAACAAGATATAAAAGATATATTGTACAAGCAATCCATAAGTCCCCTACCGGTTAAAACCCCAGCAACATTCTGAAGGGTCATTGGCCATTCACTTATGTTTCTATTTAAAGTAAATTTATTGAAAAAGTTCTTTAAAAGTAATCACAGGAAACAGTTCTTATGTACAGACAGACGGACTGAAGGACACTCTACAGTTATTTTTTAAACATCCCTGTTATCAAAATATAACATTTTTAAAAGCAAAATTTTTAAAAATGAGATAACTCTTGAAATTAAGATGCAAGATGTCATACATGATGTGAGTGTAACAAAGAACAATTAGTAATGAAGGTATGAATAATGAATTTATTTTGAATTTGAAGTAAATGAAAGTTAAAAGAACGAATAAGAAAAATTAAAAGTTTAAGGAGGAGATAATTCTGGAAATATGGATGCTAGATTTATAAACCTTGTCATATTATTATGATGTGGGAGTTTGAAGAAAATCCTTTCATGATTGGAGAGGTTGGAGTAAAAATTACCAATTTCTCGAAAAACAGTCTAAGTTCAAAAGGGGCATAATTCTGGAAATAGTCTTGCTAGAGTATTGAACTTTCTCACAAATGTTCAGTGATAATAAGAAACATATAGATGAAGTTTGAAGTAGATACATTCAGAAATAAAGAAGTTATTAAAAAAAAATATATTTTTTTCATGAAAATTTTAAGTTCAAGGGAGGTAATTCTGATAAATTTTGTGCTAGAGTTGTAAACGTTGTCACATATGATGTGGTTGATGACTAGCAACTTATATTTAAAGTTTGAAGAAAATACCTTAAGAAATAAAGAACTTATAGTGAAAAAACTTAAAAACTAGAATCAGAAATCTTGAATTTCAGTCTATTTGTTGCCATAGCAACCAGAATTTTCAACATAGGAAGATAAGAAAAGGATGTGCATTATTTCCAGACTGCCATCAACCCATATGTCAAGTTTCATAAAATTATTTTCAGTACTTTTTGCATTATCACTGGATCCAGGTTATGCGTAAAATTTGCCATATTTTCAGTCTATTTGTTGCCATAGCAACCAGAATATTCAGCATAGGAAAAAACGGAAAAAAACGTGCATAATCTCCATACTGCCATCTATCCATATATCAAGTTTCATACAAATATTTTCAGTACTATTTGCGTTATCGCGGGATCCAGGTTATGTGTAAAATTTGCCATATTTTCAGTCTATTTGTTGCCATAGCAACCAGAATTTTCAACATAGGAAGAAAAGAAAAGGACGTGCATAATCTCCATACTGCCATCTATCCATATATCAAGTTTCATAAACATATTTTCAGTTCTTTTTGCGTTATCGCGGGATCCAGGTTATGTGTAAAATTTGCCATATTTTCAGTCTATTTGTTGCAATAGCAACCAGAATTTTCAACATAGGAAGAAAAGAAAAAGACGTGCATAATCTCCATACTGCCATCTATCCATATATCAAGTTTCATAAAAATATTTTCAGTACTTTTTGCGTCATCGCGGGGTCCAGTTTTGTGGACGGACGGACTGACGGACGGACGGACGGGCGTGCGGACGGACGGACAGACGGACGGAGGGTAAACCTTAAGTCCCCTCCGGTTAACCGGTAGGGGACTGAAAAATGTTAAAAGCCAAAAGTCGTTTTACTCCTGTCGAGTAAACCTTTCTAGTACAAGTAGTTTTGAGTCTAGAAGGTCGTGTTATGTTGTTTTTTATTAAATCATAATTTTATAGATGTAGCATTTTAAGAGGTAGCAATGTTTCATAATCAAAATACTTTTAACATCCGCGAAATTTTAACGTCAAGTGTCCTTATTTGTAGGGACAGTAAAACGTTATATTAGATTTAAAAAGGAGAAAATACCAAAGAAAATGAGTATGTCTATGACTTTGAAGTTTATAAATATAAGGAACATAATGACTATCATGCAGTTTTATGTCGCATTTAAATTTCCCTAGATATCAATTATAAAGTTACGTCTTCAGTACATAATACATATGTATCGTTGAAGAAAGTCTGGAAATTTTCTCAAATATCAAGTGAAGCTTAACATTTTAAAAATTCATCATAAAAATGAAACTTGAACTTCGTAGTGATGTATGTCTTAAAATTAAAGGCTTAGTATCTGAACGGAAAGGTAATCAAGTTGCAACCAACAAACAGTGCTCAACCTGATTTCCATTTCATTGGCTTCAACTTGTTGTGTATTGTCTAAATCATTATTTGAAGGTTTATTACTCCGACCATAATTAAATTGCAGAGGTATATAGTGGCTGGCTATCTTTTATGTTTCACTATTGCATTACATAATGTAAGTAATATTTTGTAATACAATGCTATCAGTTTCATTATCATAGACGGGTTAAACAATTTGCAATGGTTGTCTTAAAAGATATTCCATTTTTGATAAATATTGGAAATAAAATGAATACACAAACGTTTTGAAATATGAAGTAGTAGGCTCTCTGACATTCAGATTTAATATTAATATATCTTAAGAGCAATTCCAGTCCAACATATCTATGAAACAACCCTGAACCAGAATTTGCTGTCTGGTCAATAATTAAATGACGAGAAATAAACAACTCATTATTTGCTTATTATGCTGACCTTGCCTGGCATATCCTCATATCTAAGATTTGTTCAAACAAATTCACTTAATATCAACAACCGTATTAATGTAATATAAATTTGAAAATATCAGGACGTACTACTGCCCATTACCATTTACATATTTCCGGCAAAAATGCCCTACAGGGTACGAAAGACATCACTATTTCAGCTCAATTGTACAGGATTCACAAGCAACTTGATTTCGATAATATGGCTGATAATCATTGTCATTGGTCGCAATCAACGTTTCAGGAAATATTTAAAGACAAACAGACGTGTCGTTGAGCAGGAAATCTTACAAGGTACTCTAGAAACTATACAATAGTAATAAAAATAATAAAAAGTAACCCCCTGTTATACATTTAAAAGTAAGTTGATATTTTTTATTGTTTTATGATAGCAAGAAATTGCAAAGGAGACTTTGAATCACAATATATGCATTTCTTCAATTTGTAATAGATTTTAACACCGAGAATGAATCTTTAAAAAAAAAATGAATACAAATATAATTTATTATGTTGTGAAATACATGGAATTTTAGACCAACGGCTTTCGCAGTAAATATAGATGATTTATCAATGATATTTTATAATCACTGCCTTTGCATTTATTTATTGTATTGGAAATAATGTCAATATTTTGACTTATGTGCAAGTTTCAAAGTTCTATGCAAGATTTATTCATATTTAGCATTATTCAATACTCATCTGGTAGAAAATTTTAGAACACCAGACCTTTCTCAAAACGTGTAACATACTTAAGTAGAAAATGGAATATAAATGGAAGAACGACACTTTTGTGGCTTCTTTTTTATATTTATTCCACTTTATGCCGGGTATTTGAAAATGACTTTTTTATGAAAAAATCAATGCAATACATGTACATATGGTTGTAATTTGAATCAAAATTCAACATTTACTCGCTCTTTGACAAAAGAAGATGCAATTTGCCTAAAATCATTTTATCTTTACTTAAAGACGTATCATATATCACAATTAATGAATTACTTAAATTATAATATTAAGTAGAGCGGACCAAGAGCGGACAATAATTCTTACCAAATACACGCAAAAAGTATTTGCAGAAGAAATATTGACAATGTATTTGTTTAACATGGCAGCATTTAAATTGGTATCTACTAAATTCCTTAAAAGATTGTAGATATAAATATATCTTTATAAGAAAATAATCCATTGTCTTCTGCACTATTTTAAACTACCATTTGCGTTCCTTTGATATATCTGGCGGACATACATACTTATCATTGAACGATATAAAATGTGAGTCATGAAATATTCAGATGATTTCAGACAGATGACTGACAGGTTTATTTCTGTAATAAATGTCGGATTTTATTTCTGTCTACAAGAGATATCGATATCCAATGTTATCATAACATAACATAACATAATCTTTATTTGGCATAAAAAAGCATGAGCATACATATAGCCAATATACTTTCAATTACATATGAAAAGGGATAAACGTGTTACAAACATTGTACAATATTTAACAATTTACAGAAGAATGGTACAAAACAACAATTAATACTGAACAGAATAGAACAATAAATTAACTAAAATTTATATATTTTCAGTTTATTTTATTCTAGATATTTTGTAATTCTCTTCTTTGAAATGCAAAGTATAAATATTTTGATAAATTGATAATTTCTTTGGGATTTCTACTTGTCATCAGTAATTCGAATTTTTTAATAGTAGGCCGCCTACAAAAATATGGTTTTAGATATTGTTTCCTTAAGTTATAATAATTTGGGCATATAAGGAGGAAATGAAACTCATTTTCAATTACATTCATGGTACATTTCTGGCATTTTCTTTCTTCCCTAGGCGTTCCTTGATGTCTACCTGTTTCAATGGCAAGAATATGTGCTGACAGTCTAAATTTTGTTAAAGCTATTCTGAATTTATTCGTATTTATAACACTTAGATATAAGTCTTGATTAAATTCATGTTTGAAAATACAATAGGAAGATAATCTACTTGAATTATTTATTTCTCTACACCAGTCTTGTTTATATATGTCCAAAATTCTGTTTCTTATAGAAATGAAATTAGTTTGATTAGCAGTATGAGTTAACCATAAATTAGACATCCCTATCACATCCCTTTCTTTTAACAGTCCCTGAAGTCCAATCTTTTTGAAGATTGTTCCTTCTATCGCTTAATTAAAATTCCTAAATAACTAATATGCAAAACAATAAAAATTCTAAAAATATAAAAGAGATGATAAGAACTGTCTCAAATAATGACAAGTAGTCAAGTATTACTCAATATGTTATCTGCAAAGTCATTATCAACGTTTTGTAATGGACAAACTGTCAGTCATCTACTTACTAACGGGCAAATGTGTATGGTGATTGAAGTTTCTCGAAAAATCATTGTTAAATCTGCCCTCTATTGGCTTATTTATGACCATTTTGACACTGTCTAACTAGGTATTTGACTGTTAGCATATCATACAAATACTATTTATCGAACGACATTACACCGTCAAGTTACATTCATGGCTTTTTTGTTGGATATATCCATGACAGGATTATTATATACTTGGAATACAGATGAATGCAACCGCAAGTATGCAAATATTGCATCATTTTACAGACAAGAATACACACTTCTTATTATTTGTGAACGTAAGAAACTTCAACGGTGCAACACAGCAATAAGAGTATACTGTAAAAGTTTTTTGAAATATTAGGTCATTTAAATGACTGTTCAAATTCACAATATGTTTCCACATTATCTTTCATTTTCTAAAATCAGTGCATATCTTCTTCTTTTATTTTCAGAAGACATACTTAAAAGAACGTTTAATAATTTCCAGGCATATATTGAAATCGGGTTTGCAGAGCTTGGCGGTTGTAGCTTGCATTTACAATGCCGTTCTTTAACACACTTACCAAAGCTGTGCCTGTAAGGAAATGTGGACGCCCTTTCATGTTTCAATTGCACTTTTTACCTCTTTTATATTTCACAGAAGTCAGCAAGAACATAACTTACATATTGGAGAAAAAATGTCCAGGCTTTTATTCATAATCAATTCGTATCTTGCATTAACACTATGTACAGTGTATGTTTATTTTTATCATTGGAAATTTAAAAGAGACATACAATTCCAGGATTGTTCGTTATATTTCCTAAGATTTACAATATATGCACTGTCTATATTTTGACGTAGAAACATAAATGAATATTCCGTACTTTCATTGTTTAAAAAACCCCAGAGATATTCATTGAATATTTTTAATTTTAAATTGTATGACACCTTCAAGCTTGAATGCTAGAAGAATATCCAATATGCTCCTCTGTGCATCTTTGAAGGCATGCAGATTGCATTATACTTGTATATAGTAACCATCAACATGAGTGAACTATTAAATAGTATAAAGATATAATATATACTTAGGACATTTGAAAGTTTTGAAAGTCTATCCTTATAATCAAAATTAAGACAGACACAACTGTTTTAAAGGTCACGTTGATATAACGCATCTTGACTGTAACGATCATATTATTTTATGTTTTGTGGAAAGAAATTCTGATTTATTGACAAAAATTAATTATTGCGGTAAGGGACCATCATACATAAAAACGTATAAGACTGGTAAAAGTCAAAATCAGCAGTTGTATGTTATAATGTTTCGAGAGAGATACACAATTGTTTGTTATTTTAATTCTTTATTTGCAGTCATTGTTTTGCAATTACTCGTTTAAATGTGTTAACATTTCTAATGTTGCGAGAAATTGCCGTGTTATTTTTAAGACAATACATGTCACTTTAAGATGAACGTAAAAATGTGTCTTGCATTTTACCTTAATCAATTTTGTCAATCCCTAAAACGTGCATAATCTCCATACTGCCATCTATCCATATATCAAGTTTCATACAAATATTTTCAGTACTTTTTGCGTTATCGCGGGATCCAGGTTATGTGTAAAATTTGCCATATTTTCAGTCTATTTGTTGCCATAGCAACCAGAATTTTCAACATAGGAAGAAAAGAAAAGGACGTGCATAATCTCCATACTGCCATCTATCCATATATCAAGTTTCATAAACATATTTTCAGTTCTTTTTGCGTTATCGCGGGATCCAGGTTATGTGTAAAATTTGCCATATTTTCAGTCTATTTGTTGCCATAGCAACCAGAATTTTCAACATAGGAAGAAAAGAGAAAGACGTGCATAATCTCCATACTGCCATCTATCCATATATCAAGTTTCTTAAAAATATTTTCAGTACTTTTTGCGTCAACGCGGGATCCAGTTTTGTGGACGGACGGACTGACGGACGGACAGACGGACAGACGGACGGAGGGTAAATCTAAAGTCCACTCCGGTAAACCGGTAGGGGACTAAAAATGTTGAAAGCCAAAAGTCGTTTTACTCCTGTCGAGTAAACCTTTCCAGTAAAGGTAGTTTTGAGTCCAGAAGGTCGTGTTATGTTTTTTTTTTTATTAATTTAAAATCATAATTTTATAGATGTCGTATTTTAAGAGGTAGCAATGTTTCATAATCAAAATACTTTTAACATCCGCGAAATTTAAACGTCAAGTGTCCTTATTTGTAGGGACAGTAAAACGTTATATTAGATTTAAAAAAGAAGAAAATACCAAAGAAAATGAGTATGTCTATGACTTTGAAGTTTATAAATATACGGAACATAATGACTATCATGCAGTTTTATGTCGCATTTAAATTACCCTAGATATCAATTATAAAGTTACGTCTTCAGTACAGAATACATATGTATCGTTGAAGAAAGTCTGGAAATTTTCTCAAATATCAAAGTGAAGCTTAACATTTTAAAAATTCATCATAAAAATGAAACTTGAACTTCGTAGTGATGTATGTCTTAAAATTAAAGGCTTAGTATCTGAACGGGAAGGTAATCAAGTTGCAACCAACAAACAGTGCTCAACCTGATTTCCATTTTATTGGCTTCAACTTGTTGTGTATTGTCTAAATCATTATTTGAAGGTTTATTACTCCGACCATAATTAAATTGCAGAGGTATATAGTGGCTGGCTATCTTTTATGTTTCACTATTGCATTACACAATGTAAGTAATCTTTTGTAATACAATGCTATCAGTTTCATTATCATAGACGGGCTAAACAATTTGCAATGGTTGTCTTAAAATATATTCCATTTTTGATAAATATTGGAAATAAAATGAATACACAAACGTTTTGAAATATGAAGTTGTAGGCTCTGTGACATTCAGATTTGATATTAATATATCTTAAGAGCAATTCCAGTCCAACATATCTATGAAACAACCCTGAACCAGAATTTGCTGTCTGGTCAATAATTAAATGACGAGAAATAAACAACTCATTATGTGCTTATTATGCTGACCTTGCCTGGCATAGCCTCATATCTAAGATTTGTTCAGACAAATTCACTTAATATCAAAAACCGTATTAATGTAATATAAATTTGAAAATATCAGGACGTACTACTGCCCATTACCATTTACATATTACCGGCAAAAATGCCCTACAGGGTACGAAAGACATCACTATTTCAGCTCAATTGTACAGGATTCACAAGCAACTTGATTTCGATAATATGGCTGATAATCATTGTCATTGGTCGCAATCAACGTTTCAGGAAATATTTAAAGACAAACAGACGTGTCGTTGAGCAGGAAATCTTACAAGGTACTCTAGAAACTATACAATAGTAATAAAAATAATAAAAAGTAACCCCCTATTATACATTTAAAAGTAAGCTGATATTTTTTATTGTTTTATGATAGCAAGAAATTGCAAACTAAAGGAGACTTTGAATCACAATATATGCATTTCTTCAATTTGTAATAGATTTTAACACCGAGAATGAATCTGAAAAAAAATGAATACAAATATAATTTATTATGTTGTGAAATACATGGAATTTTAGATCAACGGCTTTCGCAGTAAATAAAGATGATTTATCAATGATATCTATAATCACTGCCTTTGCATTTATTTATTGTATTGGAAATAATGTCAATATTTTGACTTATGTGCAAGTTTCAAAGTTCTATGCAAGATTTATTCATATTTAGCATTATTCAATACTGATAGAACATTTTAGAACACCAGACCTTTCTCAAAACGTGTAACATACTTAAGTGGAAAATGGAATATAAATGGAAGAACGACACTTTTGTGGCTTCTTTTTTTATATCTATTCCACTTTATGCCGGGTATTTGAAAATGACTTTTTATGAAAAAATCAATGCAATACATGTACATATGGTTGTAATTTGAATCAAAATTCAACATTTACTCGCTCTTTGACAAAAGAAGATGCAATTTGCCTAAAATCATTTTATCTTTACTTAAAGACGTATCATATATCACAATTAATGAATTACTTAAATTATAAATTAAATATTAAGTAGAGCGGACCAAGAGCGGACAATAATTCTTACCAAATACACGCAAAAAGTATTTGCAGAAGAAATATTGACAAAGTATTTGTTTAACATGGCAGCATTTAAATTGGTATCTACTAAATTCCTTAAAAGATTGTAGATATAAATATATCTTTATAAGAAAATAATCCATTGTCTTCTGTACTATTTTAAACTACCATTTGCGTTCCTTTGATATATCTGGCGGACATACATACTTATCATTGAACGATATAAAATGTGAGTCATGAAATATTCAGATGATTTCAGACAGATGACTGACACGTTTATTTCTGTAATAAATGTCGGATTTTATTTCTGTCTACAAGAGATATCGATATTCAATGTTATCATAACATAACATAACATAACATAACATAATCTTTATTTGGCATAAAAAAGCATGAGCATACATATAGCCAATATACTTTCAATTACATATGAAAAGGGATAAACGTGTTACAAACATTGTACAATATTTAACAATTTACAGAAGAATGGTACAAAACAACAATTAATACTGAACAGAATAGAACAATAAATTAACTAAAATTTATATATTTTCAGTTTATTTTATTCTAAATATTTTGTAATTCTCTTCTGTGAAATGCAAAGTATAAATATTTTGATAAATTGATAATTTCTTTAGGATTTCTACTTGTCAACAGTAATTCGAATTTTTTAATAGTAGGCCACCTACAAAAATATGGTTTTAGATATTGTTTCCTTAAGTTATAATAATTTGGGCATAAGGAGGAAATGAAACTCATTTTCAATTACATTCATGGTACATTTTTGGCATTTTCTTTCTTCCCTAGGCGTTCCTTGATGTCTACCTGTTTCAATGGCAAGATTATGTGCTGACAGTCTAAATTTTGTTAAAGCTATTCTAAATTTATTCGTATTTATAACACTTAGATATAAGTCTTGATTAAATTCATGTTTGAAAATATAATAGGAAGATAATCTACTTGAATTATTTATTTTTCTATACCAGTCTTGTTTATATATCATAATGTCCAAAATTCTGTTTCTTATAGAAATGAAATTATTTTGATTAGCAGTATGAGTTAACCATAAATTAGACATCCCTATCACCTGAAGAATAGATTTGATATGATAGGCCCAATTTTTCCCTCTATATGAATTTTATTAATATTTAATATTGTCAGCGTCAATTTTAAGTATGTTGTACATTTGTTTAAGTAAACAATTTTCTTCGAGATTTATAATCTTTAGCCAATATTTAACAAGTATAATTTTTCTTTGAATTCTCATTGGATGTCGGCCAAGCTCTACGTATAGACCCTCTAAATTTGTTGACTTCCTAACATTAAGTACTTTTCATAAAAATTTACAATGAACTAATTCAATATCCTTTGCTTCGTCATATCCAAATCACTAAGGCTAGTCTTTTACATTAAGTTGGTGCAGTTGAAGTAGGCAGTTATCAGGCGGAAATGTCTAGTTTACCACTTTCAGTTTTCTTGATGTTTAAACAACAACATTAGAAACTGACACGTGTTGTCATTAGTAGGCCTAAACTTTTCAACAACTTATTTAAATACATTGGAAAGTACATTAAAAAGTAAGAACAATGGAATTTGCTCCACTTCACAGATTAACATCAAGTTTTCTTATGAAAGGGATCTGTAATGTAATTTTCTTTGGCTTGCTTGCGTATGGATGTTTTTTGCGTTGGTGCACACATGCTTGTATGACTGTGTGTATAAAGTATATTTACAAATGTTCCAGTAGAATAAACTACAAACACATTCCGTTTCGTGTAATTTGTCACATACATTTATGATAATGAGTCCCGGTTTGAATGACGGCGCATTAACATAATCATGACAAAACTAGTTTGCTGAAACCCTCGTATTTTAAATTCATCCTCGTGCTTTTGTAGATGTCATTTTGCGATAAATGGTGCACCAACCCTCTATTGGATATCATTTATGGATGACGAGTGCCAAATAATAAGTAGTACTACTTAAAAATTGATTGATTTCATTTTCGATGAAGTGCTCGTGCGAGGGGAATGATCTGCAAGACCCAATCTTAAATAGTTGCGGAATATTTGTTTGAACATACATCTTTAGATAATTTAGATAATGCGTAAACTGGACATACACAATAATAATTGATAACGCATCATTTTTACTATGCATTTTACTACATTACTACATACATTAAGGATTTATATTTATGTATATATCTGGATGTCATGGATATTGCATAACAATATTTATATTCCATCACAAAAATCAAGATTTTGAACATAAGTGTTGAACATCGTTTAGCCCAGACGGTTATCTATCATACAGGATAACATAGATCAAACTGATCGAAATATGATAACATTTCACTTCTGTCAAATTACAGAACACATTCATAAACACAATTTATCATTTTTGTAAATAAAATGGTACTATTTCTTTGTTCATTTATTTGTTGTTTTTTTTCTTCTTCTTTCAAAGCCGTACGACTGCGATTGCAAAATCAAGCGCCTTAAAGACATGTGGAGTCACACTTATTAAATTCGTTTTTTATATCTTTAATGAACTCATCCTTTCTCAGAACAATGCTTAATGAAATTGATTAAGGCAAAATGCAAGACACATTTTTAAGTTCATCTTAAAGTGACATGTATTGTCTTAAAAATAACACGGCAATTTCTCGCAACATTAGAAATGTTAACACATTTAAACGAGTAATTGCAAAAAAATGACTGCAAATAAAGAATTAAAATAACAAACAATTGTGTATCTCTCTCGAAACATTATAACATACAACTGCTGATTTTGACTTTTACCAGTCTTATACGTTTTTATGTATGATGGTCCCTTACCGCAATAATTATTTTTTGTCAATAAATCCGAATTTCTTTCCACAAAACATAAAATAATATGATCGTTACAGTCAAGATGCGTTATATCAACGTGACCTTTAAAACAGTTGTGTCTGTCTTAATTTTGATTATAAGGATAGACTTTCAAAACTTTCAAATGTCCTAAGTATATATATCTTTATACTATTTAATAATTCACTCATGTTGATGGTTACTATATACAAGTATAATGCAATCTGCATGCCTTCAAAGATGCACAGAGGAGCATACTGGATATTCTTCTAGCATTCAAGCTTGAAGGTGTCATACAATTTAAAATTAAAAATATTCAATGAATATCTCTGGGGTTTTTTAAACAATGAAAGTACGGAATATTCATTTATGTTTCTACGTCAAAATATAGACAGTGCATATATTGTAAATCTTAGGAAATATAACGAACAATCCTGGAATTGTATGTCTCTTTTAAATTTCCAATGATAAAAATAAACATACACTGTACATAGTGTTAATGCAAGATACGAATTGATTATGAATAAAAGCCTGGACATTTTTTCTCCAATTTGTAAGTTATGTTTTTGCTGACTTCTGTGAAATATAAAAGAGGTAAAAAGTGCAATTGAAACATGAAAGGGCGTCCACATTTCCTTGCAGGCACAGCTTTGGTAATTGTGTTAAAGAACGGCATTGTAAATGCAAGCTACAATCGCCAAGCTCTGCAAACCCGATTTCACTTCAGTGTTATTATATTTTCTGGTCCTTCGGGATCATTGATGCCAGCACTATAAAGTGTTGAGAATTGAGTACCGCTCAAGCCGGTGCTAGGGGGCGTGAGGGATGTTGCACTTATTCATTATCCCTCATGTACAGACTCAATCAAACCGAGTCTGCAATTTTTATGTTATTTTGTTGTGATTAATGCTTCCGAGGGATCACTTTGTTTCCAGAATTTTGTACTTCACAACAGCAGGTGTCAAGTGCTGTGTGGCAGCCGTAAAAAGTTGCCCCGTACTTCACTTCAGTGTTATTATATTTTCTGGTCCTTCGGGATCATTGATGCCAGCACTATAAAGTGTTGAGAATTGAGTACCGCTCAAGCCGGTGCTAGGGGGCGTGAGGGATGTTGCACTTATTCATTATCCCTCATGTACAGACTCAATCAAACCGAGTCTGCAATTCTTTTGTTATTTTGTTGTGATTAATGCTTCCGAGGGATCACTTTGTTTCCAGAATTTTGTACTTCACAACAGCAGGTGTCAAGTGCCGTGTGGCAGCCGTAAAAAGTTGCCCCGTACTTCACTTCAGTGTTATTATATTTTCTGGTCCTTCGGGATCATTGATGCCAGCACTAAAAAGTGTTGAGAATTGAGTACCGCTCAAGCCGGTGCTAGGGGGCGTGAGGGATGTTGCACTTATTCATTATCCCTCATGTACAGACTCAATCAAACCGAGTCTGCAATTCTTATGTTATTTTGTTGTGATTAATGCTTCCGAGGGATCACTTTGTTTCCAGAATTCAATGTATGCCTGGAAATTATTAAACGTTCTTTTAAGTATGTCTTCTGAAAATAAAAGAAGAAGATATGTACTGATTTTAGAAAATGAAGCATAATGTGGAAACATATTGTGAATTTGAACAGTCATTTAAATGACCTAATATTTCAAAAAAACTTTTACAGTATACTCTTATTGCTGTGTTGCACCGTTGAAGTTTCTTACGTTCACAAAAAATAAGAAGTGTGTATTCTTGTCTGTAAAATGATGCAATATTTGCATACTTGCGGTTGCATTCATCTGTATTCCAAGTATATAATTATCCTGTCATGGATATATCCAACAAAAAAGCCATGAATGTAACTTGACGGTGTAATGTCGTTCGATAAATAGTATTTGTATGATATG
This sequence comes from Ruditapes philippinarum, assembly GCF_026571515.1. Classification (NCBI taxonomy): domain Eukaryota; kingdom Metazoa; phylum Mollusca; class Bivalvia; order Venerida; family Veneridae; genus Ruditapes; species Ruditapes philippinarum. The sequence goes on along the minus strand of NW_026863176.1, from coordinate 190,511 downwards.
CTAACAGTCAAATACCTAGTTAGACATTCTGTTATTAGCTGTGTCAAAATGGTCATAAATAAGCCAATAAAGGGCAGATTTAACAATGATTTTTCGAGAAACTTCAATCACCATACACATTTGCCCGTTAATAAGTAGATGACTGACAGTTTGTCCATTACAAAACGTTGATAATGACTTTGCAGATAACATATTGAGTAATACTTGACTACTTGTCATTATTTGACAGTTCTTATCATCTCTTTTATATTTTTAGAATTTTTATTGTTTTGCATATTAGTTATTTAGGAATTTTAATTAAGCGATAGAAGGAACAATCTTCAAAAAGATTGGACTTCAGGGACTGTTAAAAGAAGGAGAAAAAGAGATTAAGAAATACAACAACAAAATTATCTGAGAGCAACAGGGTATTTCTTTTGGCAAGAGCGTTTTTTTTTCAATTTTCTTAATGCTGCTATAAATTTGAATTGTCAAATGAACAGAGTTTCAAATCATATATTTATTAACATACCATAATTTACAAACAATGTAAATAGTTCAAATAATGATTAAAATACCATAATTTACAAAACGTAAATAACACAGCTTTACGCTCAAGATAATCGAACACATGCGCTCTAACACATTATATGTAATAAAGTGTCTCAATTATTTTTCATCTTTGCCAAAGACTTGAGAGTTAACATATTATATTGAATGAGTGCAAGTTCAACACTTAATTTATTGAAGGAGTTGAATATAATTATGTTATGCGAGCTTTTGTTCTATTTAATATCATATATCCAAAATAAAGACTGCTTAAAGTGAAACAAAAAAAATTTTTTTTTACTGACGCGTTTATAGTGTAACGCCAACATTTAGCGCGCTTTAACACTATGTTCGTTTAAGAAACGTCACGTCAAATATATGCACGGCCGTGCAACTCTAATTTTACGGATTCCCAAAGCGGCACGACATGTGATAAATCCAGTTAAAGGGACATTATGCTCATATTTTCATAGTCAAGTTGAGCTGAAGTGACTTTATATTTCAAAAGATTGACTGACAAAATGGTGTTTGACCATCAGTTGATATTGGAAAATGTTTAGGATAAAATTATAAATCTGTCTAAAATTTAAAAAGACTGCCCCACTCTTTTTATAAACTAAACGTTATACGTAAATTCAAACGGACATTGACAGAAACTTCAGTCGGATCTGTGTGTTGTTTATTGTTTATGCGACTTAATTGATAAATTAAAAGGGATTATGGCAAAATGAAAACATATTTTGATCTTCACCCGTTCACTCACTATATACCTTTGGATGGGCATAATGTCACTTTGATAAATACAATGACATTCGTTTTAAAGTGAATTGCTTTATATCTAAGATTTATTATGACAAATTCATTTATCTGGTACCGTATTAATGTTATTAGAATTCATATTAAGGCGTTCTTCTGCCCATTGATATTCGGATATTGCATGGTTTATATCCTTTGAGGATTACAGAAGACATAGATATTACATCACTTTATATTTTCAGGATTCATTTAAAGTAACAAACTAGAAGTTTTATTTCAATACATGTCTAAAACATATTTCCTGTAATTTGTTTACAGCTTTAAAGTATGTCTATCTTTAAATGCGATATATATTTTGAGTAATTTAAAGATTTATCATCGAAGTAGGTTATTTTCTTCATACATGTTAAACATCAGAATAGAGAAAAAGAAATGTCCAAAAAAAAGATGCAGAAATGTGAAAGTTCACCTACAAGTAGTGTATATATATACCTATAATCGTAAACACATCTACTGTTTGTTGTATATGATAGGTTACAAATAATGTAGCTATGAAACATTTTTTTTTAATGTTAATATTTCACTGTGATGGTTATTTCAAAGTAGACAGAAAAAAAGTATCGTGATGACTTGTGCAAAACACATGTTAACTTCTCAAAGTATCATATGCATGAGCATGTCATCGCGATAATTTGACAAGTTAACACAAACTTGAATTATTATGTCTCTGATAAATGTATCAATTTAAAAAGTTACATGTGTCATTTGATTAATATATTATTTGAGATATATTGTATATTCTACATTAAAAATAAAAAAACACTATTTATATGTTGGTTTTTTTATTTGTTATTTTATTTTTTGTTTGTTTGTTTATTGTTATGCTTAAATATGCATTACTATAGTTATGATATGATTTGACCATTATGATTTACTTTTTTAGATTAAGAAATTTTCCTTTTAGTAATTTGAACATTTATTAATACTTTGACTTTTTTAAATATGGATATATCTATGTTCCCAAGACACTGCATTCGTCATAAGAGAAAGCTGCTTTTGAATGTAAGAAATTAAGTAGTTTGTTTGAATATACGTGAACAATTTAACAGGTCAATCAATTATAGAAACATGTTCTGTTTTTGGAAATGTCATTAACAAACCCAAAAATAAAATCATTTTATGTTTTTACAATGTGATTAACATTCTTCTTACTACAGAACTTTTATATCTTTGAAAAACTACAATTGTGATGATGTAATTGCACGTTTACAATAACAATCCATGCAGTATCATATCGAGGATATTTGTTTGTTTGTGTGATATTCCAATTGTGCGAATACTGGTTTTATAGAAACTTGATGAAAGAACAATACATCCTACACAACAATCAAATTTTCTTTTTATTTTATGCTAAAAAACAAGTTTAAATGAAATTTCCTGAATATTAACTTTAATATTAAAATTTCTTTTCCCCACTGGTAGCCACATTTTTAGTTGGATTCCTTATCAATACAGTAGTATTGAGTTGAAATATAAGTTCGACCATTAACGTTAAATGGTGATGATATTAATTATTTATTTTATTCCAAAAACATGAATGTTCACTTGTTTTAATTATAAAAACAAATAATTCTAGAAAAAGAAAAAGTCACACCATCCGACCTGACTTCCGTTACATACGAGGGTTGTCCCAAAAGTCCGTGACAAATTTTATAGCCGGTTCATTTTTAACGCCAATAGAAAATAATTCACACTTATAACCGTTGAGTTTATTATTTAACACTACAACAAATCATTTACAAAAAATTTACCCTAGTTACTTAGAAATTTTCAGTATTAACGACATTGGTTTGAGTTGCCGGCGCACGTCAAATAATTTACATTTTGTAATGAATAGGCTGAAATTAATTACGTATATTTCAAGTATCTGATGATATGTCTGCACAATGTCACGTTGACTTCCTCTGCTGCTATGTTTAAATCATCTCTAAAAATTTTAGTTAAATAACTTAAAAAACGAAAAAGATACGAATAAATGAAAATATCTCATATAAAATAGGAAAGTTAAAATGACGACGTTCGAAGAATTTGCGGCGCAGTGAACATGTCACTCAGGTTTCATGACTATTTCGAGATGACACATGTAACAATTTTCAACAAATATACCAAACATAACAGTTTAGCAACATATTCTGAGCATTTGTGTACAAAAGGCATGAACGGAACCAGAGTTTTGCGCTACAAAAAGCGAAAATAAGGAAAACACGAATAGGAAGACCGATCTTCGTCGCCTATTTCCTACAGCTAAAAACAGGAGTAACGAGACCGGAAGTTCGCGTAGAGCAAAAATTAATGTATGCCATCCAAACATTCAACAGACATTAACAACCACATGATTTCAGTCAGAAATTGACAATTTATGGGTACCATTATTGCGTTGAAAGCCATTGAGAGTATTTGAGAAAGGCGCCTTATATAGATTTAACGCCGTCTTTGACGTTGGACGTGCGCCGCGATTCAGTTAGTTGCCATGGTGTTTATGGCATATTTTTGTTGTTTGTTGATATTTATCTATGAAAATTTGTGAAAATGTTTACATTATATGGGTTTATAACATTTTAAAATATCAAATTCGTACCTGTTTTATTTAGCTTTTAAACAATCTTGTCACAGAATATTGGGACAACCCTCGTACAGTGAAAAAATATTAGTCCAGGCTCTGAGTAATATAAGCGGGCGCCATTTTTAAAAGTTGTGTATTTCACAAGAGGAAAATAAGTGTGCTTGATTCAGAGGGATATCATTTGAATGTGTTAGTCATTCATCATTTAATATGAAAGAAAACTTATAACTTAAGACGATATTTGATGATTGGTAATTTAAATGAATTGAAGTAAGTTTTTTTTTCCTTCTTTTTATTACTTTTGAAATTCAAATTATAATTTATCAGTTTCAGCTTTGCTTTTCTATAAGCAGGACTGACAATGTCAGAATTGTCAGAAAAAGTAAAATTGAGGTACCACATGGCGAAAATCTTTAAATAGTAGTCTCGTCATTTAAAAAAAAATGTGAAATTATATTTTGATAATTTTCTCTGTGAAATTATCAAGTATATTTTTTACGGATAAACCAGTAATCCATTCAAAAGTAATTAAATAAATCCTAAGATTAATGTTATTCGGTTTAATGATAAATAATTTAATAAAAACATGCGTATTGTCACATGTCATTTCTAAACTTGTAAAATATCTATAAGTGAAAAAAAATCAACAAAAATCATTTAATGAATAACACAGTAATATATCGTTCGACAGCGTATTTAATACGCACTTTCACTTATTGAATGCTATATAATTAAGGGCATACAATATATAAAGAGTTTACGGAAACTGTAGTCCTTTATTAAATTATTTTGTTTTCATGAACTGTTCTTGAACTATCTGAAAATCAATCTAATATCGAAAATGTAATGTAGAAGTAATCATAAAACTTATAAGCAGCTTAAGATGAGACTGACCCTGTCAGACATTATTTTATATAAGGGAAAAAATATGACAGATCCATTTATCAGAATATATGTTATATAGGTCCGAACATAGCTAGACGTTCAACTGTCCATTTATATTCAGATAATGTCCGATGTATATCTCCGGCGAGTTTATAGAAGACTTAGACTTTACATATACTGGACGATTACAATATTACTGTACAAATGCTACCTTTTGAGATGATTGATAATGAGTCCATTGATTTCATTGCCTGATAAAGCTGTTATATAGGCAGACAAATTCATCATGCATCAATTCTTTTTCTGCATAGAACAGTATGCGTATCGCTAAACCAAACCTATGTAAAAGAGAGTGTCTACATTAAACAGGTTTAACCATGTCTAACCAATTTTTTATTATTAATTTTCTAATCTGCATTCACCGTTCTCGAAGGTCTGAACATCAATTTATTGTAAATAGATAAATGTAGAATTAATCATAAAACGTATTAGTAGCTCAGGATAAGATTGACCCTGTCAGACATTATCTTATATGTAGGAGAAATTATCCATTTATCAGGAATATAATGTATATAGATCCTAACATACATTACGTTCAACTGCCGTTTTATATACATATACAGGCCCGTTCATATCCCCTGTGGAAAGAAAGGAGGAGAAAAAAGATATAATATATACTTGAGATGACTCACTACTATATGAAATTAATCATAGTACACAGTTTTTTGGGAAATGGTTAATTTTTACTTCATTAATATATTGCCTACTATATTTATCAAATAGATGAAAAATGTACAAACTCATCTTGTTTCTATCCTTTTTAATTAATCGAAAAACAGTTTTTATTGCGTTATTTTGCCCATAAATGATTAAACTTTGACTGAATCTGCAATGTACCCTATATATCATTCCGTATGTACTGTTTCTCATGTAAAATAATGCAAGACCTTTAAAGACCAGATGAAACTGTGACAGAATAATGCTCTTTGTGACCAATTTACCCATGATAAAACTTGCCTACAACAAAAGGTATTTTATCTGACATCAATAAATTGTGTGCATGAGTTAAGGCATTCCAGTGATTAAGGTTATTGTACGTTGAGACCTGACACTTTATGACGAGAACTGACTTTAACGTAAATAGAAACAATAACATTATTTTACATTAATTTCAATACTGCTTTTCAAAGCATCTCTTAAAGTTTCAGAAACGTAATTAATAAACTTAAATAAGAATTTGATCTTTTACAAAAGAAGTAAACTTAAGATTCTTTAAATTATTTACATTTATTAATTCATTGACAAATTAACAAGTTTTGATACATAAACAAAAAACAACACAAGTCATGGGACACTTCCGTTTATCTTGAATATAACAAAGAGTTTTATTTACATACACAAATGTTTCAAGCCTATCAACAAAACAATTCAATACAAGGAGGTAGCCATGCAGAGCAGAAAACGTATGCTAAGGCTGACATAAATATAATAAATGTCAATTAATATAAATAATAGAATTCGCCAGACAAAATTTTATTAGATATTCAAATTTATCCTAATGAAAACTTATGTTCGGAATAATGTAAATCGGATCACTAGGTGGTTATTTGTTTACATTTAATGAATTAAATGATACCTTTTTCAATTATTAAATTCATGCTGTTCAACAAGGCTTGGCTTATTAAACACTTTTTTTTCAAATCGACAGCCCGAATATTTTTATATCAGGAAGGGTTATTGATAAAAAATACGTGAAAAGTTATAATCAATTTTTATAATTCTAAAATAAAATACCCAAAGTTTGTTATATTTGAGTTATAACTTAATTAATTATAAATACTGTGTATTGTGTATCATAGTAGATAAATTAGACAGTTTAACGATTAATGTTAAAGTTCGATAAGATAACATAGTTGAATTATTGCTGAAACTTGATGGACATCATGAATAAATATTTTGAATCAATCTTCAATGATATTCATTAAATATTCAAGATGGAATAAACATATTAACATGCATCAGATTTGTCAGTTTGAAAATTCATTGTGTTTAAACTGTAAATATGCATTTGCTTCGGACTGTTAATTAATTGTAACTTTAGTCGAAGTATATAGCCACCATTGACGTTGCTTGTTCTTATATAAGCCATTACGGTCAAACTGTTTAGGTTTCCTATCATAATTATATATTGCCAAATATAATTTTATGCATGATAGTCACAAAATTATATTCAGTCTTAATTAATCTAAAGCATCGGATCTATTCTGAGAACGATTCTTTTATTATAATTATACTTAAACAAGAACATTATTCATTTCTTCTACGAATTACCCAATACACTTTTCAAAAATAATGCCACATATTTGGGATTGTCGCTCATGAGTATGTATTTTATTCGTTGTTCAATCTCACTCAAAGACATAGTCAGACTAACTTAAAATATCCATTTTTCAAATGTATTCCATAAAACATCCAAGAAGTTTTAAATGAACTGCAAACTACTTTAAATACCAGGTGTCTGAGATGTCTGTGTGATAAAATAACACTTCTTCTGAACGTCAACAAATAAATCTAACGAAAATTAATACATAAACTTTAAAGCATACACAAAATCTTACACATTGCAAATATATCCTAGACTCACTATAACTCTATAAAAACACACAATTATTATATGTACCTGTACGGATCTGGAGCTGTATGTATACCAATTTATTGTTGATAATTACGTACGGAAGACTTCACAAAAAGCGTATGACGGGACAGACCTTGTCATCATTATATAATATATATGGAAAATTATGACAGGTCCATTTATCAGAATTTATGTAAATATAGATCCCAACATATCTATGCGTTCAACTGCACATTAATATTCAGATAATGTTCGATAGATTTACAGAAGACATAGATATTACATATACTGGACAGGAGCCATTACAATATTAATAATACATCCTTTTTTCAGATTGATAATGACTGGTTCTTTTTGTCGTTGCTTGTTATATATTGGGCATCAACAGGTATACGAAATTCAACATGCAGCAAACGCTTACCTGCATATTAAGTTGGTTTTAATTATTGTGCACGCTGGTATTTTATTGACACAACGTAACGGGCTTAAATTCAAATCAGTGAAAAGTTTCAAATTGATAATAAATATCATTTTTTATTTCACTGATATATTTCTATAATCCACAGAAAAAGAATGAAATGAAATGCGATATTTTTCATAACTGGGTCGACATGAACAATTGTTACTTTAATGATTTAAGGATAAGTTTGAATGAATGACATTTGCTAAAAATGAATAACAGTTACAAAAGCAGTTTTATTATCAAACATTTTGATAATCAGATTTGCATCATATCCTAGTTTATAGACAATATTTAGATTTAAATTTAACCTGTATTGTCATGCAAATAGATGGTTTAACGATGGTGTCAATTACTCAGAGATTTACAATAGAATATTTAAGTCTGACTTCATTTAAGTCTGACATTATCTTAAAGTATGCCTATCGAGTTCCTGTGGATAGGTGCTGATTGGCAAATGAGATCGTTATACTTTTTAATATTTTATTTGGTGAAAAACTATACCGCTGATTCAATGTGTGGCAAAAAATGACCAATTACATGTAGTAGGTTATTATTAACTACATTGAGGGATTCAATATCTAACAAGTTTGGTAAATCAGATGCATGATCAGTTTCAAACTCTGACGAGATTCTTTGCTGGAGCGTATAACAATTTCGTAGTAAAATTGCTTATACGCTTGTATACGCAGATATGTGTTATGAACTGGCTAGATGTGTAATCACTTTAAGTTTAATCCAAGCTCTTTTACAGATGTTGATCTTTATCAGACTTATGAAAATATTCATACATCACTTATATCATATGTGGTGTGCAATGAACCTTTTAGTTATTATTTTGAAAAACCAAGTGTATTGCCTCTTAAGGCTGAACAAGCTTACAAAGCGCTGGTAGTTTTTTTTTTCTCAGGTGCTCACGTAAGCCTGACATAATATACGAAGGTGCATTTGACAAACTGTTTAGGTTTCCTATCATAATTATATATTGCCAAATATAATTTTATGCATGATAGTCACAAAATTATATTCAGTCTTAATTAATCTAAAGCATCGGATCTATTCTGAGAACGATTCTTTTATTATAATTATACTTAAACAAGAACATTATTTCTTCTACGAATTATCCAATACAAAAATAATACCACATATTTGGGATTGTCGCTCATGAGTATGTATGTTTTCGTTGTTCAATCTCACTCAAAGACATAGTCAGACTAACTTAAAATATCCATTTTTCAAATGTATTCCATAAAACATCCAAGAAGTTTTAAATGAACTGCAAACTACTTTAGGTACCAGGTGTCTGAGATGTCTGTGTGATAAAATAACACTTCTTCTGAACGTCAACAAATAAATCTGACGAAAATAAATACATAAACTTTAAAGCATACACAAAATCTTACACATTAGACTCACTATAACGCTATAAAAACACACAATTATTATATGTACTTGTACGGATCTAGAACTGTATGTATACCAATTTATTGTTGATAATTACGTACGGAAGACTTCACAAAAAGCGTATGACGGGACAGACCTTGTCATCATTATATAATATATATGGAAAATTATGACAGGTCCATTTATCAGAATTTATGTAAATATAGATCCCAACATATCTATGCGTTCAACTGCACATTAATATTCAGATAATGTTCGATAGATTTACAGAAGACATAGATATTACATATACTGGACAGGAGCCATTACAATATTAATAATACATCCTTTTTTCAGATTGATAATGACTGGTTCTTTTTGTCGTTGCTTGTTATATATTGGGCATCAACAGTTATACGAAATTCAACATGCAGCAAACGCTTACCTGCATATTAAGTTGGTTTTAATTATTGTGCACGCTGGTATTTCATTGACACAACGTAACGGGCTTAAATTCAAATCAGTGAAAAGTTTCAAATTGATAATAAATATCATTTTTATTTCACTGATATATTTCTATAATCCACAGAAAAAGAATGAAATGAAATGCGATATTTTTCATAACTGGGCCGACATGAACAATTGTTACTTTAATGATATAATGATAAGTTTGAATGAATGACATTTGCTAAAAATTAATAGCAGTTACAAAAGCAGTTTTATTATCAAACATTTTGATAATCATATTTGCATCATATCCTAGTTTATAGACAATATTTAGATTTAAATTTAACCTGTATTGTCATGCAAATAGATGGTTTAAAGATGGTGTCAATTACTCAGAGATTTACAATAGAATATTTAAGTCTGACTTCATTTAAGTCTGACATTATCTTAAAGTATGCCTATCGAGTTCCTGTGGATAGGTACTGATTGGCAAATGAGATCGCTATACTTTTTAATCTTTTATTTGGTGAAAAACTATACCGCTGATTCAATGTGTGGCAAAAAGTAACCAATTACATGTAGTAGGTTATTATTAACTACATTGAGGGATTCAAGATCTAACAAGTTTGGTAAATCAGATGCATGATCAGTTTCCAACTCTGACGAGATTCTTTGCTGGAGCGTATAACAATTTCGTAGTAAAATTGCTTATACGCTTGTATACGCAGATATGTGTTAGGAACAGGCTAGATGTGTAATCACTTTAAGTTTAATCCAAGCTCTTTTACAGATGTTGATCTTTATCAGACTTATGGAAATATTCATACATCACTTATATCATATGTGGTGTGCAAGGAACCTTTTAGTTATTATTTTGAAAAACCAAGTGTATTGCCTCTTAAGGCTGAACAAGCTTACAAAGCGCTGGTAGTTTTTTTCTCAGGTGCTCACGTAAGCCTGACATAATATACGAAGGTGCATTTGACGTATTCCTAACCAGTAAAAGTTGGAACCGCTACACAAACATAGTCGGCTTGGTTGTAATTCAAGCAAGAAAAACCGAAACAAATTAAACCAATTAAACATGAGAGCAAAGGTCATCAAAAAGCATCGTTTATCTTAACGAAAGCCCGCAATCTTTGTCCAGTCAGCACGTGGGCCGATAATTCATGTATGCACACTAAATCTTGTATTTTCCATGCATTAAAGTGTGTATTGTCTAGCAATTTAACAAAAATCGCTTTATTTGCATATTCACAAATATTCAAAACATATATTTCATTTCCAGATCTCTAGAGATTGAATTTAACAAGATAAAGATCCTTAACATGAAAAATGTGATCTTATTTTACCATTATTCAAATCATAATGCGTTTTAAAACAAACATGTTATCCTCTCAACATGTTTCCATAGAATATAATGTGACGGGGGAAGGCAATCATTTACAATTTATTATTGTTTATTCATTTACGGATACCGTGGGAAATATCAGATTGTTATTATTGTAGGAGAATGCTATTTATTGGAGTTTTGGTGCAACATGGAGAAACGATTCTAATCTTTGGAGCCTTTAAGTTGTATTAATCAAGTTAATCTCCGTTAGTTGGTTGTATAGAGAGAATGGTAGGATAATTCTTGCAAAACACGTATAAATCTTTAAACCGTCTCGAATGAATACACGAAAAAAATGTTATTAAAACTTTGTAAAAAAAATTGAGAAACAGTCAACATATTTTTGCCGGTTACAACATAAAATCTTCACCTACGAGATGTAAGTGCGACGTTTTTAAACTGACGTGACTTGTTAACAACTGCTTCTGGTTTTATCGTTAAATATATATTTTATTAAAATTAAATATGAAATACCTGCACAGCAGACCTGATGAAATCGAAATGTATATAAAATTACAGTTATCTATATTTGGTTTATGATTGTATCAAAACGACTGGTGTCTACGTTAGGATGACATGCCCTGGCAATGGGCTGTACCTGGTCAAAACGAAAGCCACGTCTGGACCGAATAAAGATATCGGATATCTAAATAAGAAAATGACAGTATGTAAACTATATATAAACTATATATAAAATAGTAATTCGATTTTATAGAACTGTTCAGGCAATGTGTGCTTTTTTAAGGAATCTTAATGCATTTGCATTAATATATAATTGGCATATAAAGTACAAATAAAGAGGACTGAATTATCTAAAATAGCTGTCAAACACATGTTAAGGAGGTTTAATTCCGGGCTCTTATATTTAAGGAAACTTTAAAACAGCTGGATTATCTAAGTGAAATGTCAATATAATGGTTCCTTCATCTTCTAGGTAGTAATAAAATTACTGAATAAGTTTGCGAGACCACAGTCTATTATGTAATTTGGTTCCAACGTGTACTTTTGATGATTTTTAAAAGGAAAATTTACAAGGGGTAAGGTCAGGGTAATATGGAGAATGGGGAAACCCGACAACTTTTACTGCTTCAGATTCATATAGCTTATTAATCCATGCGACTTTTTGCATATTTTTGTTTTGTTTTATTTGATACTTTTTTATGACACAGTCGCGTCTCGATAATAACACTTAGTTTATAGCTATAAATTTGAATATTGATTGAATTTCGTGTTTAAAGATGCTAATATCAAGATAACGAAATTTTTTCAATTAGAGAAACTGTATTTTTCCCGTATAAACCCTTACAACTAACACATAGTGTACTATAAAAGACATTTTTGGCATCATTTGGATTCTGTATAGAGCAATCATCCTCGGTCCTAACATTGAAACATTAATATGACATAAGAAAAACATGTGCCCTCGTGTTATTTTGTTTAACTATTGAAATGCTATAACCTAAAATGCGTTTAATAAGTTAATTGAATTGTTTTAAAAATTTAAAAGCACACATCCGTTTTAAGCAATATTAAGGACGATCTTATTAGAGGTATTGCTAAACAGGGAGTGATTTTCAGAACATCGTACTTTTCTAAATGACATTTAATGCGTTAAAATCCAGATTGAATGCAAAAGTTACAATAACATAAAAAAAAACAGCACGTGAGAAATGTCCTATTCGGGTTTGCAGAAGAATTTGTTCTAGATCTAAACACGAGACATATTTCTGTACGTCTCAGAAATGATACCTTAATTTTCAAACAGAATAATGAAAACATTAAACAACTTCAAAAACAATAAGAAGGTAAATGAAAAGAATTACATGATAAGAAGAAGACATGAAGTAAAAAAGAAGAAACTCATTGAGCTTATTGGTTGTCAAATGTTGTTTTATTTCAATTATATTTATATAGTTATGTTAGCAGTTGTTAAGAATTGTAACCTGTCTCTATTCGTCCTCACTCCATTTGACGTGTATTTAGTAAAACGAAACTTTTTTTGTCGTTTGTATTTGTGTGATATGTTAAAAAAAACCATTGCGTTTTTATTTCGTGTTCTTTAATATGCCGGCTTGTATTAATAAAGAGCTCTTAGACAAAGTAAATTGGATTTCAAATCTTTTTTTAAACACATTTTTTGTAAAGAACAATGCGTCATAAAATAAATTAGGGATGAATGCAAAGCAAAAATCAAATGTTTTCGCGTTCATCTTAATGTGACATTTACTGCCTTGAAAATTTACAAGACAATACTTCGCAACATCAGAAAAATTAAAATACTAGAATGAATGTTTTTCAAACAGATAGTTATAAAAAAAATTCAAACAAACAATCTTTAAGTTGTATCTTCAAATGTGTTTTTCAAGTAACATTTGAGAGTCAATTTTATACAGTTTCATCTTCTTTAATATATTGATAATAAGAATAGATTAAAGACGCCAAAATGTTTCCAGTTTACAATTTAACAGGACAATCATATAGATGACAATATTTTAATCATAAGACTTTTAACAACTTGTTTGCCTAAGAGCATAAAGGCAGATGACAACAACAAATTTGGATTTCATTTATAATAATAACTGTTTCAAACTTATTTTGTGAAAATCAAAACCAAAACAAAATAAAAACATCAAACAAACAAAACAAAAAAACAACCCCCCCCCCAAAAAAAAAAAACAACAACAACACAAAAAAAACAGTTGTATCGAGAATAAAGTATCAATAGAAGAAGGTGTTTGGAGACCGGTGACACTCAAAGACAGGAAACCGGAGAGGGTGGATTAGTAGAACATCCGTCTGTATCATCCAGACGTTTAAGATTTTTCTTGCAAACGTCTTGATCATACAGATTACAATACTATTTTCATGTTTACATTTTATTCTTTTATTTTTTTATTACACTTGAATATTCTTTCATATACATGTACTTAATTGAAACTAATATATGTGCGCAACATATAGATTTTATTAAAATTGATTAATTAAAAACTATACAACGTTGATTAACCAGTCAAGTACGGTTTAGATCTGGTGCTCCTGCATGTACTGAAAACAGGTCACGTACTCCTCCATGCCTCAAATATGTGTCGTATAACAATACTGTACAAGAAAAACATTGATGCAAAGCATCAAAGGGCGTCCAAGCAAGAAATGCAGCAGGTGAAAATGAACTAGTAGATATATGATGACAAGATATTCTTATAAACATTTCAATGGTTAATTGGTTTTTACCAGAATTTTATATCACTCATGAATGAACGGACGAAAGACATTGTTCATTATTAACTTTGATTGGCATGCTAGAGATTAGAATATTACTTGTTATTTCTTTATGATCGTGGTTATTAATAGAACGGATATACATATATACAATTAAGAAATAATATATCCCAAACTGTGATTTTATCGCTGAATAACATCACTGTTTGGAGTTAGGATGCGACGAATTATATCACGAGGGCGTAGCGATTTGGATATATTATGTCAATTCTAACACGACATCAACAAATAAATGCTGCAGTATTAGATATTAAGCAAAATTGCGCATGATTTGTTTCCGAACTTATTTCCAGCGCGTCGGATTTTTTAGTGGTTACGTCACATATATAATAATAACGTCACATATCTAAATATAGAACGCCAACTGTGACTTTATAGAATATTCTAACACGACCCGCATTTTTCCCTATTGAACATAGAAGAACCGAAAGTGTGTATTATTATGCTATAAAATCACTGTTTGACGTTCTATATTTAGATATGTGACGTAATCATTATACACGTGACGTAACCACTAAAATGTGACGCGCTGACAATAAGTACGGAAACAAATCAGGCTCAGTTTCGCTATTTATCGTGGACAGCAGTATTTAATTGTTGATGTCGTGTTAGAATCGAAATAATATATCCAAATCGGTGATTTTATTGCTTGATAACATCACTGTTTGTCGTTCGGATGCGCATTATTATATCACTCGGGCTACGCCCTCGTGATATAATTCCCCGCATCCGAACTCCAAACAGTGATGTTATTGAGCAATAAAATCACAGTTTGGGATATATTATTTCTTAAATAACACACACTTTCGGTTCTTCTATATTCAATAGTGAAAATGCAGGTTGTGTTAGAATCATTTATAATCCATATGTGTAACGCATGATCAACACCACACTTGTGTAATTGTCCCTTATTATGTTATTGCTATTAGTTTTGTTTGTTTGTTTGTTTCATTTTACGCCTTTTTCCAACAGTCTTTCAGTCATATAGGCGGGTAGTTTCCTAACCATCGTTCCTGGAGAGTTACACCAGTACTAGACTACCTTCCTCCGTGCTAAACTACCATAGCATCTCCCAGGGATCGGACCTATGGAGCAGAATTAGGGTATTTATTCACTTGACTACTTGTTGTTTTCATTTGCATAAGTTTAAATCATATTCCTACAAATTTGATTTATCTGTGAGTAAATCAAAGTTCTTTACCTAAATATTTATTTATTCATTCTTACTATGTTTATAGTAAGTTGTAATATTGTAAAGCCATTGCCAGTACTTCATCTTAATTCGTTTAATTTAATTTTGATACCAATAAATTACTTTTTGTTTTAAACATGTGCTATTTCTACTTATTTAAAAGAAAGTGTGTTTTCTCGAACTTATTTCTTACAAATGTATTTGTGCAACTCTTATTCTCAATCGATTCACACTAAAAATAAATTTGTATGTAGAGGCTATAAGAATTGTTGTTATAGAGATTTATCCATATTCTTACTTTATGAAATTATTAACATTAAACAACCTTAAGCGAAATAAAACTGACTCATTTCAATAAGAAGAACAGCAGAACAAATAAAAAAACTAGAATCCACGTGATTAATATTTGCTTTCTGTGTCCTAGCTGTAAAATTCTAGCGCAAAATCTTAATGACGGGAGATAACTCATGTATCGCTTCGGTATTTTCCGTGAGCACAAGGTGTGAGGATACAATGCTACTCGGCAATTTAATCCAAGTTTATAGGTAGCACACCACAGTAATGTAAGACATAGCTTCGAATGGCCAGGGAGGATTTCTTGGATATAGTAATATTCTGGATTTAACCTTTTACCCCATGAGCATATTGTGAAAAATGGCAGTTTTCATTGCAAAGCCTCCTGTTACATGTTCAAACTGCTATAAAACTATAAAAAAATGCTTCAATACTGATGAAACTTGGCACACTTGGCACACATGTTAGACCGCCTCCGTGGTCGAGGGGTTAGAGTCGATGACTTCTAATCCAGTTACCTCTCTGGCGTGGGTTCGATCCCCGGGAGATGCTTTGGTAGTTTAGCGCGGAGGAAGGTAGTCTAGTCCTGGTGTAACTCTCCAGGAACGATGGTTAGGAAACAACCCGCCTATATGACTGAAATACTGTTGGAAAAAAGGTGTAAAATGAAACAAACAAACAAACAAACAAGCACACATGTTGACTGGACCATGGCCTCTGTAACAGCATGAATCGTAAATTTCTGTTACCACGGCAACGGGGAACGTCTCAAAATCACTATTTTGCATTGTTTTTTTTCCCATCAAAACTGATTTCAAAGTGCTGCAACTTCTCAATGAATTAAGATAGAGTAAAAGGCTTTTTGGCGTCGGTTACTAGTTACCCTGAGATCGACCTACCGCCACCTTCAAACCCCCCCCCCCCCAAACAGAAGGGGGCACATCCCCCTTCTGGCAACCCTCTGATGTACTATTTTGATAGGGGGCGCGTCGAAAAGTGGTCACTTTTTAAACAACATTTCTCAAATGAAAAACAGTGTTGGGGCCTAAAGAGGTCTCAAAAAGGAGGGGGGGGGGACAAAAAGCCGTCAAAATAGTCTATATAAGGGAAAAGGTTAAATGACTGGTTGTCTTTAAAGTGCATTTTCAGCATGAAATTTGTTTTTGTGATATCTAATATGATCACTTGCAAATTCGAAAACATGGCCAGAAATCACATGCTGTTGATTATAGATGTCAAGGCCGCCATTTTTTTGTAAACATTGCTTTTAAACAGCATGCACGGTAAAAACAAGTCATTTTACAGGGGGTATAAACTATTAGCAGTAGTAAAAAATCTACAAGGTTGAGCACCAGTTTCTTTGTGATATTTTGCATCGTCCATGTAAAGGGAGTTGCTAAAGCAGAGACGGTGTTCCTTTAGCCTGTATATTTGCAGGTCTTTTTTGCCAGAGGGACGAAATATGTTGTTTTAGGGATCGGGCCACTGTAGATTTTGGCCATCAACGGAATGAATTGCAACTTTTTCGACTGCCTGCATATTGCAGAGTGGATGATTTCTTTGTAGATTTGCAATCATATGTCATATATGTTCTCAACAAAATGTGTTTTCTTTTATAAGGTTGTGTAGTTTGGTATCAGAATTATTATACGTACATGTATTGCTTGTAGGACATTGACGGCAGAAACTTGAAATTAACTGTGGAGTGCTACCCTGGATTTCGTGGATTTTTTTGAAGAGAATATTTCAATGGTTACACCGTCAGAAATTACGGACTTGTACGGAAATATTGGTTCCCGGCCAGATGTATAAATTTAAATTTCAATGTAATTTCGTATTCGTGTTATTGCAGTTCGTATTTGTCTAGGTGCATTCGTATAGATTTTATTTCATTGTTATGTAACCCACTTTGTATTCTTAAAAGGAAGGACGTTCAAGATCATAAATTAAAACTAAATTATTCAAATTGAAAAGGAAGAATTATGCAACATAATATCTAATCACGTAGTTTAAACAAGAAGTCGAAACAATTGATCCTTACATTCTGCAGTATCAAAATACAAATGTTTAACTGGCAATTACAAAGTAGCAATTAAACTTGTTTAAATCAATTTAAATTTATATGATTATAGATATGAATTTAATGAACACGATATAAATTAGATAAATAGAAAATGAAAGATAATCAGCGAATAAATACCCCAATTCTGCTCCATACGAACCCACGCCAGAGAGGTAAGTGGATTAGAAGTCATCGACTCTAACCCCTCGACCACGAAGGCGGTCTTATATCGCTATTAGCAAAGACCCCCTCTTAAGGTATCTGTTCACACTTAGTAACAATATGACACTGGCGAAGACCCCCTCTTAAGGTATCTGTTCACACTTAGTAGCAATATGACACTGGTTATATTACCATGTTGATCATGTTGAGCATAGTTGTTTATTATACAATAATTGTAATATCTATTTTAATAAAAACAATCCAGATTTTATGCATATTGTTTCCTGTCTTTTCGTGTTTTATGTGCTATTTAAAACTGAGTTTTTACGTTTATTACTATTTTAAGAATTCAATTGTCATATTGACCGACGATTATTAGTCAAAACTTAACTGGAAAAAGTCAGTAAATTATGGTTAATCTTTCAATATATAATATTGTTTATTCTTAAACCATATACATGTGCATTTGTATTTTCTTGATCATTTTTTTAAATTATCAATCAATTGAATAATTCATAAAATCTAATTTGTAACTTTGAACAATTCCTCGGCATCTTTACTAGACACGAATAACAAATTAAATAAAATGTTTCAAAGCTGATAGTTTCATATTAATACCATAAAAATGTACCTTTTTCCTCAATTATTGTACATATTTATTATATACATGAATTATTTATTATATAGATGAAATTAAACATGCTCTTTTTTTTCGAATTGCATGTTTATGTATAATAATTATCAATAAATTTGAGAGTTGATCTGTGTTTATTAATTATTGTAACCAAACAAAATGACAAACATTCATTTTGAAAAAAAAAGCTTATCTATCTGTAAAATATTTGTTCTGTTCTGTAACGATATCAAACATCTACTCCAAAACCGGGAGAGACCGGACAATAAACGTGTGGTACTATTCGCCGGTCACTAGTAAATCCCGGTCAAAATAGACCAGGAGAGACCGGGAATTACCGATAGGAGTACATCCCTCTATAAATAGATTTTCGGAATATTTAGGTCATCAACTCATCATTCTATTTACAGCTTACGGATACATGTACAACAATAACATACCATAATAACCGACTGTGTACTACAAAATGATAAATAAAAATACCCAGAAGAGCGCGATTTATTGACGTAAAAGGTTATTTCATTTGAAAATGTTTGCATTGCGAAATTCTCCAGTTCGCTATTCATTGTACATATCGCGACATTTCATTTTTAATTAATAATCAAGCACCCTCATACCGATCGGAATGATCGGCTTTTATTATGACCGGCTAAAAGGCTCGAGAAGTTGCTGTCGCCCTTTCACCAAATCTGATTTCATTCCATAAGGTGCGCCGCGCTTCGGCGCGGACGCCAATCACTATATACAAACAAATTAGACGATCCCTATTTGTATACATGCATTAAAGAACAAAATAAAAAAAAAATCGTTTCGTAATTACACCATTAATGGAGTTGACAGGAGTCGAATGATATTAATTGAATGTATTTAATGGATAAAAAAAAATTTCTTTCCAAATAAAAAATACATCGAATTTTTGTAATATGTGTTAAACGCTAGTAGACACTAAATAATTAGCATAACATATCAAAATCACAGAATGTTGAAAGCCAAAAGTCGTTTTACTCATGTCGAGTACACTTTCCGAGTACAAGTAGTTTTTTGAGACTACGTTGCATCTTTAAATCATGAATTTTATAGATGAAGCATTAAAAGACGTAGCAATGTTTCAAAATCAAAATGTTTTTAACATCCGCGAAATTCATACGCTAAGTGTCCTTTTTGGTAGAGACATTAAAACGTAATATTATATTTGAAAAAAAGAAAATGTCAAAGGAAATGAGTATGTTTATGACTTTGAACGTTTATAAATATACGGAACATAACGACTATCATGCAGTTTTATGTCGCATTTAAATTTCCCTAGACATCAATGACGATACGTCTTTAATGCAGGATACATATACATTGTGGCAGAAAGTCTGTTCATTTTCCCAAATGTCAAAGTTAAGCTTTATATTTTTGCCGCCTTCAATGAAAACGGAATTTCGCTGCTCAATGCAAGTATAAAAATGAAACTTAAACTTCGAAATGTTGTACGTCTTAAAGTAAAAGGTTCAATTTATAAACGGGAAACTAATCAATTTTCAACTATCAAACAGTGCTCAAACTATCAACATGATTTCAACTTTATTGGCTTCAACTTTTTGCTGTTAAATGTCTTACTCATTTATTGATGCGTGAATTATTCCCATCATAATTAAATTGCAGAACTATACAGTGGCATGCTATCTTTTATGTTTCGCTGTCGCATTAAAATAAAGTAAGTAGTCTTTTGTAAAACAATGCTATCAGTTTCGTTATCATAGACGGGTTAATCAATTTGCACTCGTATGGTTGTCTTAAAAGATATTCCATTTTTGATAAATATTGGAAAAATGAATATGTTATGAAGTATTACGCTCTGTGACATAATTCATATTTGATAGACTTATTTCAGTCCAAAATCGTAATAAAACAACCCTGAAGCACCATTTGCTGTTGGGTCTTTAATCAAATGAGGAGACATAAACAACTCATTAGTTGCTTATGATACTGACCTTGTCAGGCATATCCACATATCTAAGAGTAATTAAGACAAATCCACTTAATATAAAATACTGTACTAATTTAATATAAATTTGAAAATATCAAGACGTACTACTGCCCATTACCATTTACATATAACCGGCAAAATGCCCTACGGGGTACGAAAAACATCAATATTTCAGCTGAATTTTACAGGATTCACAAGCCATCTGATTTCGATATTATGGCTAATAATCATTTTCAGTAATCTATCCGAATCAACGTTTCAGGAAATATTTAAAGACAAAAAAGATGTGTCTTTGAGAAGGAAATCTTACAAGGATCTCTATTAAGTAAAAAAAAACCTATAAAATAATAATGCTGCTGCTTAATATGCAACTTCAAAGTTATATGCAAGATGTATTTATTCTTAACATTACTTAAAATGTAATACTTGTAGAAAATAGTAGATATTTTTGTTTCGAGAAATAGAACACCAGACTTTTTTAAAAACGCGAAACATACTATTAATTGGACAAAAGCACACTCTCGTTGTTTCTTTTTATATTTATTCCACTTCTTGCGAGTATTTCAAAATTACTTAAAAAAACAGATAACGCAATACATGTACATGTGGTTGTACTTTGAATCAAAATTTAACATTAACTCGCTCTTTGACAAAGGAAGAGGTATTCAGGCGTATCATATATCACAATTAATAAAGACTAAGTAGAGCCGAACAACTCATGGAATAACATAAAAAAATGATAAAATATCATTCCGCAGACGACAGGAGTAAGTTGATATATTGAAACAAAATCTGAAATGAATGTTGACCGGAGGCCTTATTTGAGTTTATATAACGTCATACACCATATACCATACCAAACCAATACAATAATTCTAAACAAATACACGCAGAAAAGAAATTGGAGTAAAAAATTGGCAATGTTTTTTCGTTTAAAATTTGTCAGCTTTTTAAATTAATCTATTTAAATCTTTTAAAAGTTTGAGATAAAAATATCTTTTAAAGAAAATAACCCCAATGTCCCCTATACTTTTTAAACTCCCATTTGCATCCCTTTTTATTATACGGGCAGACAACAACATCATTAAACTTTGTATACACGTAATCATAAAATTTATTCGGTTTTTTTCAAAACAGAGACGCACTTTCATTTCTGAATAAAATTCAGATTTGTTTTTCGTCTACAAGGGGATTTTCGATATCCAATGCTATCAAAAAGGGCTAGCCCTGAACATTATATTGGGGTTTTTTGTATTTTAAATTTTTAAAGGGAGGGACCTGTTATTTTACCATTTTTCAGCTTTCATGATTTTTAAACAACAACCTTAGAAAATGCCAGTTGTTTTCATTAGTAGCCCAACACTTTTTAACAACTTATTTAAATAGATTTGAAATTTGTAATAATAAGAAGATTTTAAAAAGGTAAAAAATGGACATTGCCCTAAATCGCAGATAAATTGAAATTTTTGGGCGTCAAGTATTGTTACAAATGTGGTCTGTCGAATGTAATTATCTTTGGCTTTCTTGCGTTTGTACGTACTGGCGTTTGTGCAAACAAGTTTGTGTTTGCGCACGCGCGCGTGTGTGTGTGTGTGATGGTGCGCGCGCGCGTGTGTGTGTGTGTGTGGGGGGGGTGTTTTAAACAGTTACATGTATGTTTTGTTCTTGCAAAATAAATTACAAACACATACCGTTTCGCGTAATTTGTCACATACATTAATTATATTATGTCTTAGGTTGAATGACAGCGTAGTAAAATATTACAAAACTAGTTTGAAGAAACCCTGAGACTTTAAGTTCGTCCTCGTGCTTCTGTAGATATCATTAAGCGACAGATGGTGCACCAACCCTCTATTTGATTACATTTATGGATGGCGTGTGTCAAATAATAAGTTCTTAAACTTTATTGATAACATTATCAATGAAGTGTGCGATGTAAACAAAGGAAGAATGATCATGCAAGACCAAATCTTAAATAGTAGTAGAATATTTGTTAAAATTACTGTCATGAGGAAAACGGTATTAAACATGGATATCTATAATTGTAAAATGTAATTATATCTATTTTAACACAACCATTAATGTTCCTGTATGTAACATATCTATCACGACTCGGCTTTGGATATACATAGATAATTAAATGCGTAAAATGGACACACACAAAAATTATTGATAACGCATCATTTTTACTGTGCATTACTACATTACTACTATCTATCATACAAAATAACATAGATCAAAATGATCGAAATAGGATAAAATTTAGTTATCAATTTTGTCAAATTGTATTTATTTACATAACTCATTCATAAACACTTTTGTTCATAAAATGGTACAACTTTTTTACAAAACCGTACGTCTGCGTTTGCAAATTCAAGCACTTTAAAAGCATGTTAATAAAAACTTAATCAATTCGATTTTAATATTTTTCAATGAACTCATCCTTTCTCAGAACACTGCTTAATGAAATTGATCAATGCCAAAAGCACAACACATTATCTCGTTCATCTTAAAGTGACATTTACTGTCTTAAAAATAACAAGACAATTTCTCGCAACATCAGAAATATCAATACATTTAAACGAGTGGTTGCAACAACAACAAAAAAGACTGCAAGTAAAGAATCAAAATAACAAACAATTGTGAACCTCTCTCGAAACATTGTAACATAAAACTGCTTAATGGGACTTTTACAAGTCTTACACGCTTTGTTAGTCACTGACTAAACCTTCCACACAATATCGTATCTGTTAAAATAGAATTTGATGATCCCTGACCGCGTTAAAATTTGTCAATATATTAATTTATTAAAAATATAATTTCTTTCGTTTGAGGAACGAATTAGAAGGAAATTATTTTTCCTTAAGGTAACGTAGTCATCGTCAGTATATTTAGTAAAGCGTGACATGAGTGCACGATATTTTCGTGCAGTATTTCAGTCTGTGTAAGTTCATTCAGCTTTGGGTAACCGACCGGTTTACATCGTTTAATTTTACATACTTAACACAACAGAAGTAATTTGTACATGTACATGCGGCATGGCTGAAAATGGCGAAACTAGTTCTGCTATTTTACAGCCAGAGAATTCTTCAATAAGAGAAGTTTTGTTTGAATTAAGGCAGCACGGGAAGAAGTAAGAGCTCTGCGTGCAGAAGTTCAAGGAAATTCTCAAAGTGTCGTCAACGAAGTGAAAAAGTTGAAAACCGAGAGGGACATTTCTTGGCGTTTTCAAGGTAACAAGATCCAATATGAATTTAATAGTGACATGAGCAGTACAGTAGAGCAGCTAGTTTGGGCTATAGATAATCAGAAGTTTGACTATTCTAAAGAGCTTTGTTTAGAACTATCAGACAAGTTTAAAAAACGAAACAAATTGATACGCATCGCAGATACTTCTTCAGGCGGCTGGGAAACTGTGAGGCAGTATGAAATAAATCCCGTCGCTAGTGATTCAGAAGACGAAAGCAAAATCTACAAGGCTGAGGCTCGAGCTCTGAAGCGCAAACGTTCAAGCTCACGTGGAAAGGGTGCGGCCACGTCATCCTATTCTCGTGACGATGCTGGTTCCTACACTGGTGCTAAGTTTTCAAGTACGAATGATTTTCGCTATCAACTCATATCAACGTTTCCTAGAGGGAAGTCTTTTCGTGGCTCATCCAACAACTTCAGTTCAAGAAGCTACATGCAACCATGTGGGTATAACTCAGGTTTACTTGGGCCCTGCTTTGCCTGCGGCGAATATAACCACTTCCGAAAGAATTGTCAAAACATCACCCGTCCATCAGTCCCAGCCGGGAACCAGTCATCCAGTGGAAAATAAAAAGTGTGAGCAAAATCCTTCTCATGAAGACTTCTTCAAAGATGAGTATTTTTATAATCTTGATAAGTTTACGCACAATTATTACGAGTATGAGCAGGGTCAAAAACATATAATTGTGAAAGGAAGATTAAAAGAACATTTTCAATTTTGGCGTTGTATAGGTTCAAGTGATTTTATTTTAGATACCATAAAGAATGGTTATAAATTGCCGTTGTATTCACTTCCGCCTAAAACAGTTTGCAAAAATAATAAATCAGCTTTGTTGGAATCAGATTTTGTAAATGATGCTATTCAAAATTTGTTAGATAGATCTTTAATCAAAAGATGTTCTGTTATTCCATATATTGTAAATCCAACTGTCTCTGTGCAAAGATCTGGTAAAAAAAGACTTATTCTTGATTTGCGAATTGTTAATCATCATCTCTGGAAACAATCTGTTAAATTTGAGGATTTAAAAGTAGTACTTTCATATCTTCGAGAAGGTGTTTATTTACTCAAATTTGATTTAACGAGTGCATATCATTTCATTGATATTTACCAGCCCCACACAGAATTTCTAGGGTTTGCATGGCCAGATAACGGCATTGTTAAGTATTATAAGTTTATTGTTCTTCCTTTCGGATTATCAAGCGCTTGCTATATTTTTACAAAGTTAACAAGACCACTTGTTAAGAAGTGGCGTAGTGAAGGAAAAATGGTTTCTATGTTTTTAGACGATGGATTTGGGTGCGATGTAGATTTTAATAAGACGGAAAAGCTTTCGTCCGATATTAAAAAAGATTTGTTACTTTCCGGTTTCATACCTAACGCACAGAAGTCAATTTGGATCCCTGTTCAAATTATTGAATATTTAGGAATTGTATTAAATTCCGTTTCGGGTATTATTTATATTCCGGATCGTAGATTGATTAAAGCAAATGACACTATTATTGAACTTTTAAATATGCATAAAGTTCATAGACGTGTTCCTGTACGAAAAGTTGCCAGTATTGTTGGTCAACTTATTTCGATGTCAGTAGTGTTAGGTCACGTGACACAGATCATGACGAGATATTTAAGTGCGGATGTACTTACCGCGAAGCACTGGGATTCATATATTTCTCTTTCTCCAGAGTCTGTCGAACAATTATTATTTTGGAAGTCCAACGTTAGTTTGATAAATAGCAGAGATATATTTCAGAATCAAAAGGTTTCTAAAATAGTATATTCTGATGCCAGCTGCACGGGTTATGCAGGGTATGAAGTGTCAACTATAAATGGGGTTTCCCATGGTAATTGGAATTGTAAAGAATCAAGTTATTCTTCCACTTGGAGAGAGCTTGAAGCTGTGTATAGGGTTTTACAGTCCTTGGCTCATATTTTAGCTCATGAAAGAGTTAAATGGTTTTCGGATAATCAAGCGGTTGCTACAATAGTGAAAAAAGGTTCTATGAAAAAAGACTTACAGGATATATCTTATAAGATTTTTCATTTTTGTTTGTCAAATTCAATTTTTCTTGAGTTAGAATGGATCCCTCGTTCGAAGAATGATAAAGCTGATTATTTATCAAAAATTGTAGATTTTGACGATTGGGGACTTGCTTCTCAAACTTTCGATTTATTGCAAAAACGTTTTGGTCAATTCGAGATAGACTGGTTTGCTTCCGAAAATAATGCGAAAGTAGATCGTTTTTATTCCAGATATTGGAATCCGTCTTCTGAAGGGGTAGACGCATTCACAGAGTTTTGGGGCAATGATTTCGGATATTTTGTCCCACCAATATCAATAATTCATAGAGTATTGTCAAAGATGAAATTTGATAAAGCAAAAGGTGTTATTGTCGTGCCTTGCTGGAAATCAGCTGTATTTTGGCCTATTCTCTGTCAAAACGGAAATTTTATGTCTAGCGTTAAGGATTGGATAGATTTGCCTACAAATAGAGATTTTTATACTCGATGTAAGTCCGGGAAAGGTATTTTCGGCAATACAGATTTAAAATTCCGAGTGATAGCTTTATTTATTGATTTTTCAAAGGGAGATTAATCGTATTACTTATATCAGTATTTTATTTAAGAGTTGTCCCCCTTATAATAAGCAAAAGTCAGTGAAAAGATCAGTGAAAAGGCAGTATTGCCAGCAATAGACAGAATTGTCAGTGAAAAGGCAGTATTGCCAGGAAAAGACAGAGTTGTTAGTGGAAAGGCAGTATTGCCGGAGATAGACATATTTGTCAGATATGATAAAAGGAATTTATCAGTTACAAAACTTAATTGATTGATAAAATGTACAGTCAAATTGTTTTTTATTGTGATTATTTGTAAATTTACATTTCAAGCATACTTACTAATTGTTTTCTTTTAGTATACGTTTATTTTCACAGACGCATAAAGATGAAATTGATGCATTACCCGAAGTTTTGGCAGGAAAGGTGGACCTACTCCCGGATCTATTACGCAAGTCGAGGGCTGATAGCACAAGTCGGAAATATGAGAACAGTTTTTCTCGCTGGGAGAAATGGGCAAAGGGTAATGGTTTAGGGAGTGGGGATATCTTACCTGCTAAGGCTTTTCCTTTCGCAATTTATTTGGCTTCATTGATACAGACAGCAAATACGCCAAGTCCTGTGATTTCTGCTTTTTATGCAGTTAAATGGTTTCATGATTTATTTGACTTTAAATCGCCAACTGATTCAAAGTTAGTTACAAATATTTTAGAATCATCTAAAAGATTACTGGGCAAACCAACAGTGAAAAAAGAACCTTTTACAAGGGACATATTATCAAAAATGTATGATCATTTGTATTCTTCAAAAAATTTAAAAAATCAGAGAATCATTTGTGCGTGTCTTCTAGCCTTTTCTGGATTTTTGAGAAGTTCCGAATTGTTAAGTATTAAAGTGTCTGATATTGTTTTCTTTCAAACATACATGTCAATTTTTATAGAAAGCAGTAAGACTGATAAATATAGAGATGGGTCTTGGATAACTATAGCTAAAACAGGAACTTGTTTATGTCCAGTTGTTAATATTCAGAAATTTATATCATGGTCGTCACTTAAAAATGATGATTTTGTATTTTGTAATTTGAATTGTTCAAAAGAAAGATATTCTGTGAGAAAAGTTAACAAGGCTATGTCATACACGACTTTACGTGAAGAATTTCTTAGGGCTTTAAAGTTACATTTAATAAATTTCATAAAAACAGAAATAGCGACATTTCATTAATAAATTGGGTTTTATATCGACTCCAGGTCTTATTTTGGTGTCCAGACAACCAAAATGAGTTTTATGAGTTTATGAGCATACAAATGTGCAACCTCGTTGTGGCGAATTCGGAAGTACAATTTCTGTTTGCATGAGAAACTCCGCCTTCAGATCATCCGTACATCAATGTTAAATCAACAAACATTACTATAAGTAGCAGTCCTAATTTAACGGTATATTTCCGCATTGTAACGGATATTTTCATACAAATTTAATCTTTTTTATGAGATGATTATTTTTTCTGAACCCCAGGCCTAGTGCACCGTGAAGCTTAAACGGTTAAATTGTGTTTGCACAAGAAAATCTTATATTTGCTGTGTTCCGGATAGCAACTATAACACCGTGACGTAGCGCATACACGAGCTGATTATAGTCTTCATTTGCATGTTAAAATTCGTATACGAACTTTAGTGTTACCGTGGGGTTTTCCATTTAAAATCCTAATTTATGAACAGTATTTGATGAGATTTATAACGATACTGTTAAAAAGGTTAATGAAACTGTAGAATGCTTGGTTTTTAGGCCGACGGCAAAAATATTTTTACATATTTATTTAATGTAGCTTTAAAGCCACATGTTAAAGATGTCAAGCAGTACTGCTTACATTCTTTAAGGTCAGACGGTGCTACTGTTGCCGCTAATAAAGGAGTAAAAGACAGGTTATTTAAACGGCATGGTCGCTGGCTTAGCGACAGTGCAAAAGATGGATATGTGAAAGACGATTTAAATGAGCGTTTATCTGTATCTTTATCTTTAGGATTGTGAATTTTGATAGACAGTAAGCTTCATTAACTTTTGATATGTAGCAATATGTGTGTTATATTTGTATGAATATACATGTATCATGATTGATATTGTTCATTAGAATAAATTTCGTTCACATTCTATCATTCTGATTTTTGTTTAAATTTTTGATTATTATTATCATTTTAATAATGATATTATAGTTTCTTTTTCCCGTTCTTTAAATTTCATCGGTTACCCAAGTGCTTCGGTTACAAATTACAATTTGAAATTGAAAGTAAGACTGAGTTGTGTTTTTATTTGTCTAATGTGACGTAGTATATTGAGGGAAAGCTTCTTTCCACTGGACATTAGTGTGACCGTTACAGTCAGGATGCGCTATATAAATGTGACCGTTAATACAGCTGTGTCTGTCTTAATTTTGATTGTTAGAATAAATAAAACGTCAAATGTACTGAGTATATATATTTATACAATTAAATAGACCAATTTGATGATTACTATATACGAGTATAATGAAATATGCATGCCTGCAAAAGATGCACAGATGGGCATATTGCATATTCCTCCGGCATTAAAGCTGGAAGGTGTCAAACCATTTAAAATTAAAATATTCAATGAATAACTCTGTTCTTCTAGACAATGAAAATACGGAATATTCATATATGTGACTTCGTCACAAAATAGACAGTGCAGATATAAATATTAAAAAATAGAATGTTTTGAGCACTCAAGTTTCCTTTTACTCCTGCCGGGTACCTGATTCAAAAAGGCTTGTTGTCGCCGGATGCTAATTATATCTTAAATATGAATTTAACATTTTGAAGAATTATTGATGTACATGTATGAAGCATTATTAATTTCTTTTTATTTTCGGATTGTTTTAATAATTTTCGATACAGAATGAAATCGACTTACACGTTTATTTTGTTGTAGAGACATTAAAGGGAAATATGGGATAAAAAAAGTGTATATCCAAGTGAAGGAGTTTATCTTTGAGTAAGACTTTGAGCGTTCGTGAAATATAAGAAAATAAAATGAGCAATCCTGGAATTGTATTTGTTTTTTAAATTTCCGAAGATATAAATAAAAATACAATATTAAATGCAAGATACGTATTGATCAAGAATAAAGTTTTGACATTTGCTTCAATATCTAAGCCATGTTATTTGCCGCCTTCTGTGAAATATAAAAAAGGTACAAATTACAATTGAAACATGGAAGGGCGTCATACATTCATTGCATGCAAAGGTTTGGTATAGTGTTAAAGAATGGCACTTGTCAATGCAAGCTACAGCCACCAAGCCTTGCACAAGCTAAAAATCAGATTTCAATATATGCCTTTGAATAAGCTTAATCATTCTTTTATGAATATCTTCGGAGAAAAGAAGAAAAAAAGTATGTACTGGTTTTAGAAAATGAAACATAATGAGGAGAAGTATTGTGAATTTGAACAATCATTCAAATGTCAAAATAGTTCAATAAACGTCGAAACATTACAGTTAACAGTAGAATCCAATTGCTGTGTTTCAACGTTTAAGTATTTTTTACGTTCACAAAATGCAAGAAGTGTGTCTTCTTGTCTGTGGAATCATTCAGTATTTGCATACTGTTACAGTTGTATTTATTTGTATATCTAGTATATAATAATCCTGCCATGGATATATCCAACAAAAAAGCTATGAATGTAACCTGACGATATAATGTCGTTCAGTAAATAATGGTTTGCTAACAGTTTATTCCTAGACAAATAGTCTGATATTAGATATGTCACAAATGGTGACAAATAAGCAAACAAAGGGCAAATTTAACAATGATATTCAGAGAAACTTCAATCACCATGCATATTTTCCCGTTAATAAGTAGATGACTGACAGTTTGTCCATAGCGAATGGTTGTAAATGACTATGCAGATAACGTATTGAGTAAAACCTGACAGCTTGTCATTACTTGAGACAGTTCTTATCATCTCGTTTAAATTTTTAGAATTATAATTGTTTTGTGAAGTATAGGAATTAAACATAGCGATAGAAGCAATCAGCATAAAAAAGATTGGACTTCAGGGAATGTTAAAAGAAAGAGAAAAAGATATTAAAAACAACAAATGTATCTGAGAGCAACAGAAAAAAATCTTTTGATAAGCGTTTTTTCCTTCTTTTTTTAATCTTACTATTAATTGGAAAAGTAATATATATGTATTAAAATTGGAAAAGTATCATAAGTATTAAAATCCCATAATTTACAAAACGTAAATTATAGTTACTGTACACAGTTTACGCTCAAGATTATCGAAAACATGCACTCTCACTCATTGTATGTAAAAAGCATCTCAATAACTGTTTTCATCTTCGTCAAAGACGTGAAACTTTAGATGAGTGTAAGTTCAATACTGAATTCATTGAACGAGTTGAATAAAATTATATCATGCGAGCCTCTGTTCGATCTATTATCATATATCCATTATATATTTAAAGTGAAAAAGTCATTTTTCATCGACACGCTTAAAGTGTTGAAACGTTAACATTTAGCGCTATGTTTGTATAAGTAACGTCACGTCAAAATACGAGGGGCGATCCAAAAATTCGTGGACAATGTGTGTATCTCAATAACGTGACATCCTACCGAGGTGAACTCTTTGGATATTATTAATCAATGCTTTTTTAATTAATTGAGCAAATTTAAAAACACCAATTGCATTTTTTATCTTTATATGACAACATCAAAACATTAAGTATCAAAATCGCGGCGCAGTTTACTTTTTCTCTGTTATGTAAACGTTTTCATCCCATTTAAACACATGTAAAACCTGAGCAAACAAAGAAAATTGCGGGAAACGTTATAATAACGTTGTTCTGGTGTGTATGACGTCATTCTGTCAGTATCAGAAGACATTTTGAAGTTGTGGTTATTTTACGCTCGTGCTTTAAAGAACAGGTGTTAAAAATATTTTTATCAAAAATGGACGTCACGGATCCAGCAGAACTTCGGACAGTTATAAATCTTGGAAAGACGCCCGACGAGACAAAAACAATGATCGAAAGTGTGACAAATAAACCGTCAGTGTGTCGTTCTCTAGCTATAAGTGGCATCGCCGATTTTCGGATGGAAGGGAAAGTGTTTGGGATAATTAGCGGACTGGTCGACCTGTCGAGGAAAGAGACAAAGAAACTGTTGAAATTGTTGACAATCTGGAAGAGTTGAGAGGAGCCACCCAATGCATACTGTCATATTTCAGCCAGGAATGGTATGCGAGTACATTTAGAGACTGGGTCCGTCGCCATGAAAAATGTGTGTGGGTTAAAAGGGAATACTTTGAAAAATTATAAGGCAAAACGGTAACGTAGATTACTTCCTATGATAGCATAACGTCGTTTGTGACGTTGTGAGCTGCGCCGCGTTTTGTCATGTCTATGTGTATAAACTGGTGCAGAATCGTTAATTCTTGTACAATCTTTACAATATTTTGAGAATTTGCCGACATATGCTTACTTAATAAAATACTATAATTTCATGCGATTTGCTTTATTACTTTTTGTTTTATGCAGGGCGTCCACGAATTTTTGGATCACCCCTCGTATATGCCCGGTCGTGCAATTCCATTTTACTTAGTCGCAAAAGCGGCACATGCAGATAATTGTTACAAGAATACGCGTCTTAAAGTGAACTAAGCTGTACATCTGCTACAAAAAGTATTGTTTGAATTTTGAAACATGGTACATGTAAATGCTACTTAGGATCAGTTTTTTTGTCCTGTTAATTTCACAGGAAGTCAAATTAAAAAAAAAATCATTAATAAATAATAATGATAATAATAATGAAACAGCGAAAAACAACAGAAAAGTATATTAAGATGTAGCTCGATAACCATAATTCTTAATGTCTTAATGCTCAACTCAATTGCTACTGTAATTCAGGAATTGAAGTATACATAACAACATAGAAATCATTGGGTAAGACATTGTCCAATATTTTAACTACCACTTAAACTGTTTTCTGAGGATTGTCGTTGAATGATGCATGAACTCCAATTCATTGTTGATAATTAAGTGTTGACAAAATAAAACACATAATTATCAGTTTTTGCAAGGCATTGCCTTATATCTAAGACTTATTTTGACAAGTCCATTTATATGGTACCTTATTAATGTAATATAGATTCCTATTTAGGCGTTCTATTGTCCATTAGTATTGGGATATTGCCTGGTATATATCCTTTGAGGATTACAGAAGACATCAATATTACATAACTTTATATTTTCAGGATTCATTTAAAGAAACAAACTAGCAGCTTTATTTCAATACATGTCTTAAATATTTCCTGTAATTAGTTTACAGCTTTAAAGTATGTCTATCTTTTAAGAAAATAGTCTATGCGATATATATTTTGAGCAATTTAAAGATTTATCATTGAAGCAGGTTATTTTCTTCACACAAGTTAAACATCAGAAGAAAGAAAAATAAATTTCCAGAGATATTTTATAATAATCATTATGCTAAAATAGCTGTAGACATGTGAAAGTTCACCGAGTATATAAACATACTATTACCATAAACACTACAACTATAGCTATGAAAACAATATTTCAAAATGTTGATCTTTCAGTATTATAATGTTTATTCAAAACAGAATCTTGTCAGAAAAAGGATATTTATTAAAATAATACGTCGCGGCTACTTAATCTCAATAAAACAATTATATTTCAATATTGTAAATGATATTAACTTATGATATTATAGGGAAAAGACATGCCGTTTTTGTTGTTGTTGTTTGTTTTTGTTTTTTTTGTCTTTTACTGTGATTTAAGAAAGAATTCACTGCACCAAAAAAATATGTCGTCAAATGAATACATTATACACACATGACTGCCTCAAAGCTGTCCTGCTGTCAGTTTCCACCGATATTACGAAACACGTTTAATTTATACGTATTCCATTATAATTTATTTGCATGCCTATGAGTAGATAATATCCGTAGCTTGAGAAAGAGTACATGTCATTTCAAAAATTGTAAAATATTTGTAAGTGAAAAAAAACAAAAAAAAAATAACACAGAATGAATAGCACTGTGATATATTGTTCGACAGAGTATTTAAGTATCGGTAAGAGTTTGTTTTTAGACGATGGTATTACGCACTTTCACTTAGTGGAATAATATATACTTTAGGGCATCCGAATATATTAAGAGTTTTCGGAAACTGTGGTAGTGTACTCAATTATTTCGTTTTCATGAACTGTTCTTGAACTGCCTGAACATCAATCTACTATCGTAAATGTAATGTGAAAGTAATCATAAATCTTATAAGCAGCTTAAGATAGACTGATGACCCTTTCTGACATTATTTTATATAATGTAAAGAAATATGACAGATCCATTTATCAGAATATATGTTATATAGTTCCGAACATGTCTAGACGTTTAACTGTCCATTTATATTCAAATATTGTCCGATATTTATATGTTTTCTTTGATTCTGTTTTCCTTGTCAATTACTGTTATTTCTTCATAATTATGTATCATTTTAGTGATAAGCTTGACCGTGCTTTCCCTTGCGTCCTGTCCTGTTTTTGTTTGGGATCCTCCTGGGCCTCCTGGGCCTCCTGGGCTCCTTGTCGCTTGTTCTCCTTGTCGCTGGGTCATGTGGGGGTTGCGTTCGTTGAACGCCGCCTTTTCTTGTTGATCTTGTTTATATCATATTTTATATCTCTTACGGTTTAACAGAAGGCTTAGACTTTACATATACCGGACGATTTCAAAATAAATGATACATCTTTTTGAGATGGTTGATAATGAGTTCATTGATACATTGAATGATTGAACCGTCTGTGATGTATACAGACAAAATTCTTCATGTACCAATCCTTTTTTCTGCATATTGGACAAAATATAAAATGTTTTAAAATGCATGGTCGAACAGGGTTCAATTTGTTGATTTTAACTCCCCTCCGCACCGGTGACGACTCTTAACCCGTTCAAATGTTTTCATTTGAGAAAGTCCCGCTTACTTTCCATCATAATGACTTGGAGCAATCTATGTTTTACATTTATCTGATCAATGTTGTATAACTTAACACATTTTAAATACAACACATTTGTTACAATTACTTAAACAATTTGTAAGTTATAAATTGTTCTTCTGAAATATGTGATTAGAGTATAGGAAACGTATCATAGATTTTGATTTACTTATCAAAAGGTCTGCATGATATACGTTAAATGCGTATGCAAATGCCCGAATGCAATAAGGGTCACTAGGGTGTATATGTAAACAACCATCTACAATTATGAGCATACTTGTTTTGCATTTTCCAGTTCGGTGGTTCCAATAGTCCTATCTGAATAATGTTGAAACACCCTTAGGATTCGTTGCCTGCTTTTCGACTTTGTATTGTGACGTCTAATTTGTGATACGCAGGCTTCACAACCTCTGATCCTCTTTTAAAATTTGATTTTGTTTACTAGTTCCGGCCATTGTTTTCTCGTTTAGAGCACAAACTTTCTATCTCTTTGGGACCATACACCGCTTTTAATGGAATGGCACAGAAGTGTCACATTTAAGGTTACATGACAACCGCCGTATTTAAACATTCACAGATGATTTAAAATTTTATCATTTCATGCTTAAATGTTGAATTCTGCTTAAGCCGGTGTTAGGGTGCGTGGACGGTAGATTGCACTTGACAGTACCGTTCATAAACAGATTCAACCAACACGAGTTTTCAACATTTTCAATTGTGCCGCTTTAGTCTTTGTTTGAAGATTCTTATTTTCTCTATTTGATGCAAATTTTATCTCAAGCTTTAAATGAATGGCATACTGAAGCGTTCTTCCATAAACAATACAAAACAAGATATTGTACAGAATTAAGCATCATATCAGACAAAGTGACATGTTGGCATTATATTCTAGTTTATAGACAACATTTCAATTGATGTTTACCCTAAATTGTCATGGAAATAGATAGTTTTACTTTGATGTCAATTAATCAGAGATTTACAAAGATTATTTGCGTCTGCCTTGTAATTTAAATATATCAATCTAAAGATATGATAATATCACATTCAGATCAATGGTACAATGTCTCAAATATTCAATAAAATAAAAAGTCTCCCACACGACAAACATAAAAAAACATTGTACACTTAAATTTTCATTTCTGAATTTATATAGACACAAACCATTATTTTGATAATTATATCAAACTGTGCTTCTCAGTAAAAGTATCAATGGGACTTGACTGCGTGCATTTCCGGAATTCGAATAAATGAATAAATACCTATAACAGATAAAGTATTGAATGTGTTCTTTTCTCTATCTTTATGGATTTTGTTTCGTTCGTTCGTTTTTTTATATCCCATCTGGGCATTATTTTAGGAACGGGAACCTGAGTACAAGCACCGATATTCCATAAGCTAGCATGATTATTTATTCACTATAACCATTTAACAGTATCAATGTGTAGAAGTGCTCATTACAAACGAATATGAAAGGTAACATGTAATGCTGTTTATTGTTCTAAAGATATTACTAATGTCAACCGGGAAAGGAAACAATTCCGCCCTAATTGTGCAATAAGCGACTGTTGTCTGTGAATTACAACGTGTCAAGGGCAATGGTACCCACACAATGATATTTTTATACGTGTGCGACTCTTTCGTGTGTGCGATGTAGTAGGTGATATTCAATTTATATTCCATTATAGTGTAATTCTAACCAGAACATTCAATATTTTTTTCTCTTTTTTTAATATTTATTTAACCAATTTTTTTAATATTCATTGACCAAAGTGAATACATATGTAAGCTTCTTGGCCGTCGTTAATATGCTAACTATATTCATTGAATTGTTGTCTGTATTCTCAAGCAAGTTTACTTTATTGTTAAAGATTAAAAAGTTTGTCTTTTCAACCTTGCAACCTGAAACATTTTTATATAAAACATACAGTTTTTATTACTGGGTAACAGTTGTTATTGATACAAAAACAAATCTGCTGACATGCAAAAATAGTCTATGTTTTATCTTTAAAATGCCAACTATGATTATTAAAGTAAAAAAGAAAGTTTCCTTTACAGTCTGATCATGGATTATGACTACTTAAATGTTTCTAGATTTTTTTTTTTTATATAATTACTTACATATCCGTAGTCAGTTAAATGTGCTATATTCAGGTTTTGTGGAAGTTCTTAATTTCAATATATGACTTAACTTTTTAGCAAAATAACGAATATATTTAGTTGCAAATATATTTGAATTCCTACGAGATAACTAAATCAGCCTATTGTATAGAGGGTAAAGATCATGTACTGTCACTGGTGGTAATAACCATGCATATTGCTGCTGAAAATATCGATATATTGCAATGGTCACGAAAAATGTTAAGTTCTATACGACCCCAGAATTCAAGAAAGTTGTCCATGGGCATTTGTATACATGCGATATTTTCAAATTGTTCCTGTCGCATTCATTTCCTATTTTAAAACAGACTTGAAGTAATACTCTTGTCATTGACATTTGTAACTTAAATTCAGGAAAGGTATGATTAGCGTAATGTGCAACGTCAGTCTTGAATCTAAGGAAATTTATATCTTCGAGTCGCAAAACTTTTTGTTATTAAAGATACTCAATAATCATCCGTACCCTGTGTAATAGTGTGTGTGAATTACAAAACAATAAATTTATTTAATGGCAAATACAAATGCTTAGAAACAGTATAAACACGGTTCCTAACGCATATCGTCACAAGTCATGTCAGACCATGAAAGTGATAGAGAAATCTAAAGAAAGGGAAAAGTTTAGTACATAAAACATGAGACATGAATATACTGTTCGAGAAAACAGTTCGCGTTTCGCTAAACCAAACCGATGTTAAAGAGAGTGTCTAGATAAAACATCTTCACCCATGTATAACTAACTGATCTGCATTCGCCGTTCCCGAAGGTCTGAACATCAATTAATTGTAAATAATTAATTGTTGAATTCATAATAAAACGTATTAGCAGCTCAAGATTGACCCTGTCAGCATTACCTTATACAAGAATGTAGTAGAAATTATCCATTGGAATATAGATCCTTACATACATTGCGTTCAATTGCCGTTTTATATACATATAAAGTCCCGTTTATACCCCCTGTGGAATAAAGGAGAAAAAAAAGATATAATATGTACTTGAGATGAATCATTACTATATTTAATTAATCATACACTGTTTTGGGGGATGTTTAATAATTACTTCATGAATAAATTGCCTGCTACATTTATCAAATAGATGTAAAATGTACAAACCTATCATTAAACTATCCTTTTTTATTGATCTAAAGATATTTGAAATGTGCTGGGACAGGTCGACTTGCCTTTTATATAATTATATTTATAAACAATGTGATGAATATTTACCAGGTTTCGTAAGCAAGTACATGTATCACTTGTGACATGTTTGGAAACACGAGCAGTTTTAATCCCGTATTTTTACCCATAGATAATCAAATTTAGACTGAATTGGCAATATACCCTATATGTTATTCCCGTATGTACTGTTAGCACATTTCTCATGTAAAACAAAGCAAGACAAAGACCAAATAAAATTATGACAGAATAATGCTCTTTATGGCCAATCTATATATGTCAAATCTTGCCTACAATAAGG
This sequence comes from Ruditapes philippinarum, assembly GCF_026571515.1. Lineage (NCBI taxonomy): Eukaryota > Metazoa > Mollusca > Bivalvia > Venerida > Veneridae > Ruditapes > Ruditapes philippinarum. The sequence continues at coordinate 152,355 of NW_026863176.1, read as the reverse complement.
GTTTTTTATCTGCCATCAATGAATTGTGTGTATGAGTTAAGGCATTCCAGTGAATCAGACCATTGTACGTTGAGACCTGACACTTAATGACGAGAACTGACTTTAACGTAAATAGAAACAGTAATATTACTTTACATTAATTTCAATATTGCTCTTCCAAGCATTTTTGAAAAGGTTTAGAAACGTAATAGATAATCTAAAAATCTTTATTCGATCTTTTACAAAAGTAGTAGAAATATTATTTTTAAAATAATTAAAAACTTTTAATACATAAACAAGAACCAACAAAAATCATAGCACGATACCGTTTGTCTTAAATATAACGAAGAGTTTAATAAACTTTCTTACAAAAATATGCGAGTCAATGAACAAAACAATTCAAAACTAGGAAGGAGCAATGCAAAGCTGAAAACGTAATACGCATGGGAAGAGGATAAAGGCTCACATAAATATAATAAATGTCAATTTATATGTCAGTGATATTTCTATAAATCATAGGCTTCGCCAAACAAAATTTTATTAAATATTCAAATTCATTATAATGAAAAGTTATGTTCGGTACGCACAAAAAGAAAAATGTAAATCGGATTATAAGAGGAGTATTTATTTACATGAAATGAATTAAATAACACCTTTTTCAATTATAAAATGTTATTACAAAGGCTTGACTAATTAAACATTTTTTTTTCAAATCGGCAGTCCGAAAAAAAAATATTATGAATTATTATTGGTACAAGTTTCTTGGAAAGTTTTAATCAATTATTATAATCCTACAATAAAGCATCTTAAGTTTGTTGTATTTGAGTCATAGCTTACTTCATCACAAATGCTATGCGACGTGTTTCATAGTGGATAAGTAATACAGTTTTTACAAATTTTATTTTTACTATTAATAATTGAGTTCGATCAGATAACTTGGATAAATTATTGTTGTTATTGCGGGACACCATAAATGAATAATTTATATCAATCTTCAATGATATTCATTTTATTTACAAGATGGAATGAACATAGTAAAATACATCAGCATTGTGAGTTTCAAAATTCATTATGTTCAAACTGTAAATATGTATTTGCTTCGGACTGTTAATAAATTTTAATATTAACTTTAGTCGAAGTATTAAGCTACCGTTGCCGTTATAGACCTTAACGGTCAAACTGTTTAGGACCCCTCTCATAAATATGCATTTAACTTTTGTCTTTGCCAAATAGTATTGTATGCATTATTTTCTCAAAATTATATTCAGTCTTTAATTAAACCAAAACATCTTATCTGTTCTGAGAACGATTTTTTTTTATTTTTATACTTAAACAAGATCAATATTCATAACAATATTTCCACTAGAAATTATACTAAAGTTTTCAAAAATAATGCCACATATCTGGAATTGCTGTTCATGAGTATTGTTTTTGTTTTGGTTTTCCATCTAACACAAAGACATAATCAGTCTAACATAAAATATCCATTTTTCCAATTTCATGCCAATAAAACCGTTCAATAGTTTTCACATGAACTGCAAAATAGTTTAGGTACCAGGTGTCTGAGGTGTCTGTGTGCCAGGTAAAACAACACATCTCCTGAAAGTCATCAAATAAATCTAATGAAAATAAATACACAAACTAAGTCATACAACATTTTACACAAACACAATTTTACACATTGCAAAATATATTCTAGACTCACGACAATGCTAACAAAACATACAATTATTATATTTACATGTACGGTTGTAGAACTGTATGCACAACAATGAATTGTTGATAAATACGCGCGGAAGTCATCAAAAAATGTATGGTGGGAGAGACATTGTCATCATTATATAATATATATTGAAAATTACGACAGGTCCATTTATCAGAATTTATGTTAATATAGATCCCATCCGATCGAGGCGTTAGACTGTCCATTAATATTCGGATAATGTTCGATTCATATCCCCTGTAGATTTACAGAAGACATAGATATTGCATATACTGGACATGATCCAGTCCGTTTTTTCGCTCGCCGATATAACAGCTATATGAAATTAAACATGCACCAATCGTGTCTCTGTATAAAACACGTAATTTAATACAATAAACCGGAACATATTGAGGATTCTTTCATATTATACTACTTGATTCGATATGACCAATTACCAGTGTGTGTTTAACGGTCCAATGGTAAGTTCTACATGTACACCATCTAAAACAATGAATTTATACATATAATGATATATTTACAAAATAAAAAGAATTGCATAACAAGTAAAGCTTACAAAGTTTATGATATGTTATAGTATGATATTTGTCATAACTGGGCCGACATAAAAATGTTAAAACAACTGATACTTTTAACGACCTCTTGATAAGCTTGAATGAATGACATATGCTGAACGATTCTTCAATGAGCAATAACAAAAGCAGTTACTGTACAGACGTAAGCATTGTTTTGTTAGACAAATTGACAATCATATTGGCATCTTTTCCTAGTTCATAGACAAAAGTCGATTGGTATTTAGCCGTTATTGTCATGCAAATAGGAGGTTTTACAATGATGTCAATTAATCAGTGATTTACACCTAATCTTTATGTCTATATATTTAGGTACCTATATTATTTAGGTACCGGTATATCATTCTCAAGATATGATCCTACTATACATATAGACGTTACAATATCTCAGATATTGAATAAGATAGAAAGAGTACCTAACAAAAGACAAATTTTGCATATAAAAAGTCCACACTGAAATTAAAGTTATTAATGCACTGTAAATTAGAATGTGAATTTAAAAATAAACAACTAATAATTACCTTCTTCCTATTAAATAATAATACATATTCTCCATAACGCATAATCGATTCAAAAACATTTTAAACAAGACGAAACATCGCTATTTTTGTTTAATGTATTAAGTTGCATTTTAAAGGATATGTAGTTATATTGCAATGCTCAGAGCTAGACCTAAGGGCCCAATGTAATCAAAAGCATCAAGGCTCATCAACTCGTCTTAGGCAATGTCCTCACCATGTTGCTTCACCCAAGAATAGATAAGCATATTGAACATACCTTCACAGATTGCTCAACATTTCAAACCATTATGATAAAAGAGAACTATATTGAATACAAAATTAGATTATATATTGTATGTTGAGGTATTAAAACAGACAAGAAACTTTAAAACATAGAGAAAACAAAATGCCAATTTATAATACTTCGCGTTTGAATCAAAGATTTTCATTTGACGACCGTGCCGTTTTCATTTCTATATTTATAATATACATCCCTGTAAATTTGTAAATAAGACAAGTTAGCAGTAATTAAAGCAATATTACAAATTCGTCTTTATTATTATACCTTATAAGGTCTTCTTTCTATCAGCCATTCGCACTCCTAGCAATTCGAGCAATATTTACATACATTTATATTGTAACCTGAAACAATATTGATAAGAATATGACACTATTTTTTGATATAATATTTTTAAATCGTCATCGCAATTTTATTAATGATAAAGATAGCATTTTTTGTAAAACTGATCATTTACTGTGTCTAAAGCATTGATATTTAAATGTATCTTAAGTTTAATTATCTCGAATGGCGTACATACCAGTAGTTATTAAACTGTACTAATTAAATAAAGTAACAAAATAAGCTGATTTCAATATACGATATGTCTGTTTAAGTGTAGACAACTATATATTTCATGCAATAATAATTGTTTGAATTTAAAAAAAAAGTATATTTCCAAAATGCTTGTATGAAAAACATATGGTAATTTATTGCCTTAAAAGCAATTGCGCATGTACAAAGTCATTGCTAAACGGATAAAACCCTCCTTAAAATAACAAAATAATAGTTTGTTCCGGAATATTTTATTCTGGTTACGTAAATCATTCATGTGTATTAAATAACAGAGACATACTATGTTACAACTTCTTCGGGAATCAACCATATAATAATTTGACCAATATTTTATTGAAATATGTTATAAGGATAAATTTACACTGCATATTGTATAGTGAATAACGATCCCGTAGCGTCACAGATGGTAATAACGGAGCTTAATTAACTTGAATATTGCCACTGAATATATTGATATATTGCAATGGTCACGGAAAATGTTAAGTTCTTTACGATAGCATCATTCAAGATAGGTGTCCTCTGGCAATTTTCAATATGCGACATTTTCAAATTGTTCCTGTTGCATGTATTTGTGTTATAGTGCAGAATTGTCATGGACATCTGCAACTTAAATTCATGAATGTTTTGTTAGCTTAATGTGTAATGTGGTTCCCCAATCCAAGGAAGTATATCCCTTTGAGTCGCAAAACATTTCATATTTAGACAGACCGTGTTTAAGAGTGTATGCCACAATCAGTCCTTAAGGTTATAAATGTCAAAGAATAAATCAAGAATAGACAAATGTAAGAGCGATTTCTACTGGATATCCTATCCCTTATTCTCCGATAGTAAATATACAAATGTAATATTTTTTATGACAAATATGTGAAAGACTTTGATGATAAAGTATTGACAGAAACTTCATAACTGTCAATATTTTAGGCACTTCCTATCATCTTGATTATGTTTTCAGAATGATTATTGATGTTCGAATACATATCACGAATTGAAATTGAAAGAAACTATTGGTCATGCAAATAACTGGCGTAAGGGAAAAATGTGCACTAAATAAATAACAAACATGTTATTTTTAAGAGACTAAACAACATTATCCTTTACCAGTTCTGGGTCCGAGGATATTATGAAAATATCTAAGCTCAAACTCAGATCTAAGTTATTTGATTTATCTAAACTGTCACAGAATGTACACTGACCAATAAAAATCATGAGATTTATGACAGGTCTAAGAAAAAAAGTTTATGACCTCTCGGCCTAATAGTGTGTTTAGATTACCTAACAAGTATATCAAATGATGACTAAAATTAGAGATAGAATAAGCTATAGTCTGATTTAATTGACCTGTCAATTTTGAATACATTATAGAACTCATTTAAATATTCGTTTTCACTTCGGTTCTGTCCGTGCAGTTTACAAGAATTAATATGGAGTAAATAACAAAGGTTTTGAAAAGTCACCCCAGCTTAATGCATAAGCTTTGTCAAATCCGCGATAGCAGAGACGGTAGAGTGATTGTCTAATACATGAGGGGTCTGTTGTTCGATCCCTACTTTTGCCATTGTTTTAAGGCCTACTCTTTTTCTTTATATTTGCAGTATATTTTCATGGAAATGGCCGAGTGCTTCCAATATTGCCTACACATATATGAATCGATAACTAAGAAACATTTCTCGATTTTGTAATGTATATTACGCCATTGAAATGACATTTTCTAATTTTCATCCGAATTATTTATAAATATTAATTCTGAAAGCATATTGTTTAAAAAGAGTTTAGTTTTTACCAAAAATAATTGCTGAACATATTAAATCAAAACGAACAACATAACATGCAATTATAGTTTCGATAATGTTGAAAATAGTTATAATAAGGAAAAGAAGAAGAAAAGTTGGAGCTACGCGGTCTCGATCTTGCAACACGTATGACACTTGGAAATCATTAACCGTAGCTTACCCTATTGCGCTATACCGCTCTGTATAATTGCTTTATAGGCACAAATTATATTGAATCAAATCTCACTGCGTACATCTCACGGAAATTACCGAAAATCTTTCGAAGATTAATATAGTGTGTGCATTGACCGTGTAATTAGTATGGAATTGACAGGTTAATAAAACCAAACAATACGTACATGGTTTCTACACAACAATGCGTTTTAGTATACAATTTGCAAAAAAATAAAAATAAAATAATTGTTTCATTTTCTTAAATGATTAAATACTTAGTTCAGTCTAAGTTTGCTATTGCTAATTCAAAATATGTTTGACTGTCATGATTTTATCTTTATTTACATACAGTCGGTTTTCCCCATCAAGTCGGTTTTCCCCATCATTTTTGTTGCCAGAAATAAATATTAAGAGTGTCCATATAGTTAAGTTTGTTGTCAAGTTTTTTTTGTCGTAATATCTTTATAACGATTCATAAACATTTAATATCGATGAATTTAGAAGAGTGTTGATTTAAATATGCAATGTCAGGAGAGAGCTAATCTAAAATCATTGTCAAAGGTGTCTTTTGTTTGTCTTATTATTTAAATGGTCCATTATTTAAATGGAATGCTTTACTTCTATTTCTTGAAATCTTTTACTTTAATTTTTGGTGACAAGATATATATTTCAAAGGGTTCCTCAGTGTAAAATTAATACAGTATTTTGCTTTTATTGACTTTAAGCAATTAATGCAGTTATAGTAAGTCAAAATACTACTTTGTTTTCATTTTGCTACTCTTACAACAAATTATTCCAATTTACGCACTACTTTCTCCACGTAATAAACATTTAAAATGCTCTAAGCATGTTGGCTTTTCAAAAGCATTATGTGCCTTTAATGTCATTAAAATGCATGTAATTATGTTACAGGGTTAAATAGTACTTTGTTATAATTACGATATTTGCATGTTATTGAAAATTATCAATTTTTGTCGTGATTCAGAAAATGAGTACTTTGTTCGACCGATTTGCATCGGACTTTTTCATTTTTGGGGTCGATTGAAGTTATTATAACCTTAAACATTTATTTTTTCCATTATTTGCATAAGGGTACAGTATATCGTTTTTTCATGTACAGGAGATTTTGCGATATTGGTAGTAGTTTAGTTTTAGCGATTTTCTTAGCTGTTTTGTTGTATATGTTCCTTTATAGGAAAAAACAGTTAGCAATACGCATTTGAATGTACAATGTCAGTTTATGAAAATAATAAAAATGAAATTATATCGGCATCGCACTTCCTTCATATTGTTCATAATTAGGTCAATATTATGAGCAACGTTTTTGCTTACTTATATGCCAAGACTCATTTAAGAATTTGTAATTGTCTTGAAAAAATTATTGTAGGTGACGATTAAGCGTATTGCTTCGATCCAAAGAGAAAACTAAAATAATGTTGTATGTGTAAATCTATGTACGAGTATCTAACAAAACTAGCTCTGTTTGTTGTATAATGTTCAATCAATGTAACGTTAGCGTCGTGTAGCCATTTTAGCATGTCGAATTTGCATACTGTTACTGGTGCATATATTTTAGTCAATGAATTGAATTCTGAACAATGCGTATTGTTTATGCACTGCCCAAGACAAAGCTTTTCACTTATCTACATTTGTATTAGCTCCATTATATCTTTAGTTAATTTTAAAATTCTGGAAACAAAGTGGTCCAGGTAATCACAACAAAATTACATTGAAATTGCAGACTCGGTTTGATTGAGTCTGTACATGAAGTATAATGAATAAGTGAAACAACCCTCACGCCCCCAAGCAACGGATTGAGCGGTACTAAATTCTCAACACTTAATAGTGCTGGCACCAATGATCCCGAACGACCATAAAAAGAAAACAACACTGAAGACATAATTCCTGCTTTCTGAAAGAACATTACATTACATTCTACTTTTTTAGGTTTATATTATGTTAATAAATTGATGCTTTATATAATACATGCTTAATGTCCGCCTGCAATAAAGGACTATCAAAATAGCGTAGAACACCTACTTTTCCGTTTTTCTTTGTCAGAAATACTTATTTGATGGAATTTATGTGGTGAAATCTGCATATCTATATAACCCTTGGGAAATCAGGAGACGACATAAAAGTCAAACAAGTTTTATTACATTTGCAACATAAGATGTGTTGCCGTTCCTATAATGTTTCATGTAAACATGTTGCTTCTTTCCTCTAAACTCTTTAACATGTAAATACAATATGGTATTTTTTCCACTTTGGACGCCTGTGAATAGAGCTGGGTGCCCAACAACAGTTTTTGTAACAACTAGATATGACAAACCTATACGTCAACCTAGTCTTGCATGAATAATCAGTACGTCATGTTAGACTATATTAAAATGGTATCTGCAACAATCTGTGAACAATCTGAGCAATCCAACTAAAATCAGCTAAATATGTCATCTTGTGTATAGTTACATCTCCTTGTGTATAGAAACGGACATTATTGTACATATTGATAATTTATCTAAAACATGTACAATTACACATTTATGTAAACTTTTCACATGTTTTCTCTTTAAACATATGAATATTTGGGAAATTCATTAATTATGATGTTTGAAATTACGATTATTAAGAAACATGAACGGAGCGTAATGTCCTATGCTAAACTTAAGTTAGAGGCGCAAGTGATGATTTGTTCTTCCTTTACAAGTGATGTAACAGGCAATGTTTTCAAGGGAGAACAACTTTCATCTCAAAAAGATGTATCATTTGCATTGTAATTGTTCTTGCCAAGTATATGTGATATCTATGTCTTCTGTAAATTCGCAGGGTATATAAACTGATATGAATGGGAAGTTGTATGCCTAGATATGTTCGGATCTATACTTACGTCTACATAACTGCCTGATAAAAAGATATGTCAGACTTTACATATAAGGTAATGTCTTGCACGGTCAGTTTCATCCTAAGCTGCTTATACGTTTCGTAATTATTTACTTCCGGATTTCATTGACAAAAGTATACTTTTTGGCAATTTCGTATACCTCGTACGTTTTGATTTAATACAGTACGTCAATGAGGCATTAATCTGATGTAATTCACATTAACTTACACATACATTTAAACTTTTCACTTTTATTATCTTTCTGTATGCTTGATGTTTTAATAAAAATGTCATGTCAACATAAATGATGTGTATTTTGGGAACTGAAATTAATGTTGTAAATAAACGTTGTTAAATGTCTTATGCTAAACGTAAAGATATAAATAAATGATGTAACAGGCAATGTTATCATGGGACAATAATTTTTATCTCAAAAAGATGTATCATTTATATTGTAATTGTTCATGCCAAGTATATGTGATATCTATGTCTTCTGTAAATTCGCAGGAGATATATAATGGACATTATCTGGATATAAATAGGCCGTTGTTTCGTGTATGTGTTCGAATATATATTTTATTAATACCTGAGAAATGGATATGTCATAATTGCAATCATAAATAAGGTAATGTCTGACTCTGTCAGTCTCATCCTAAGCTTCTAATACCATTGATAATTACTTCCGGATTTAAGCATTGACAAAAATTGGTGCGTAGACAGTTCAAGCAACGCGCATCTATATGTAAATAAGAAAAGTATACTTTTTGGCAATTTTGTATACCTCATACGTTTTGATTTAATTCAGTACGTCAATGAGGCATTAATCTGATGTAATTCACATTAACGACACACGTCATGGACATTTGTCATGCGCCATTATATTCTTGTCCTTTGTGACTTTCGCAGAACATACTTATTTAAACGACTAATCTGTACTAATTACCACAACGCAACAAAAGCTAAAATATCAGGTAAATGGCCAAGAGTTAACTCTTGGGACAGTATAACAGGACACATAAACTTTAAAAATATGAGGTATAGAAATGAAAGTTTATCTGGAGATTATTGGGCCTATACATATAAATACGAGGATTGCTTATTTCTATCTGGAGACTTGAAATTTTAAGTTAGCCCAAAAGTTTTCATTTCATGCCCTCGAAGTACTCCTCGTGGCTAGAAATGCAAAGTTTCAGCCGATGCATCTACTTCCTTGAGGCGTCACGTTACGCTGGTTTGGGTTTTTCACCGGCACTTTTATTGCAACTCCTTCACCAGAGAAGAAAATTGCATTACAAAACCTTCTTTGCACTCAAAGGCCGTTTGACAAATATTGGGCGTTTGTTGTGTTTAGTGGCCCAAAATAATGGACCCAAGTTTCATCACCTGTGACGACATTGGCAAACTGTTTTTGTCATATTTTGGAAACATTTGAAGCAGCTTTGTGGCCACCTTAACCCGTTGCCTCTTTTGCTCATTTGTCAACAGATGTGGCACCCATCTAGCAGAAATATTTCTGACTCTCAAAGGCTTCTTCAATATAAAGTGAACCGATGATATTGATACGCCTACCTTTCGTGCAATATCACGAACTGTAAATCTGGCATCTCCTTCAATGATATCCTTCATTTTGGAAACGATATCGTTACGAGGTGCAGATTTGAGCCAACCTGATTTTGATGCATTTTTGATGCACTCTCCTCCAGACTCAAATTTCTTTTTCCATCGCCTTACTGTGTCATAAGACACACAATAAGGCCCATAAGCAGTAAAGAGTTCAGTCATCAACTGCCTCAAAGAGCAGCCCAGTTTTGAGCGAGCTTTGATGTACGCCCGTATTTCATCTTTTTTGTCGCCGCTTCTACCAACCATTTTTACTACAGTGGTCAATGACTGCGTGTATTTATATGGCAAATTGTATGTCTTACACTTAGTCAAACATGTACATTTATACACCGTTGTGTAGGTATTGAATTACCCTATACAGATATGTATTGGTTTTTATCGTTCCCCACGTGGATCACGAGATAGAAGACAATTTCGAACATCCCTCGTATGTCATTTCTTGTGTTATATAGAAGAATAAATAACGGCAATGCTTTTAAGGTATTCTTTTTATTTCATGTTTACAGAACATAACCAGGGACTCAAGTCTTCAAAGACCAATCGATAATTAAGAAATAATTAAGGCTTAGAATAAATGAAACAATTAAACAGTCAAATTGCGTTCGTAAAACAAAGTTGCTAATGACAGCCACCCTTTACACTTACTTAAAAAAGCTTGTCATTTACAGGTCTTATGTTATAGACTTAACTCAGGAATTTAAATCGAAATGAATGTCAAAGTATATAAATGTGGTATGTTAACGATCGCCTAAAGACAGACAACTAGCATTCAGTGGTCGTAAAGAGTGCAAATTGTAATTCATCACTATATTTAGTTACATTTTGCATCTTACTTTGATCTTTATATATCATTGTTTGTCGACGTGTTGTCTTTTGATCTGAAACAAAGACCACCTCTTTCTCAGATAAGATCATAGTATGTGATTTCAATCGACATAAAAATAATGCGAATTATAAACATGTCATGTTTAACGACTGACGAAATATTGCTTTTACGTATACGAAGATAGAAATGCAATTTATGTTTATACGCAGTCTGAAAATGTAAGAAATATACAAATATTATAAGGTGTATGACAAAACCAAATACATGTATCTTTAAACCAGCAGCTACAAAGAAATTGACACTATTCATTAAGCAATTTTAGCTGATGATTTTTATAATGACAGTATTTATCTATTATAAATCATAGATATGAAAAAATGAATATTATTTCTAGACCTTGGATAAAAAGTAAAGGGATCATGGTTTGGTCTAAATTATTGTCTTTTTTTGTCATTGTTGCAAATAATCTTGAATTAAACAAAGTTACGAGAGTAATTAATTAAGATTATTAATATTAAAAAAATCACTGGTTACATTTAATATCTTTTTTTTTCTTTTAATAATATTCTATTACAATAACATTTTCCTTGTCATTTAACATATCCCTGCTCAACACGTTGTTTCCAGATGTAACATAAGCATTCACGATTTTATGACTTTCGTTTTTTTATAAACAATCATTTTTAAAATATATTTTAGTTTAAACATAGATATATGACTTATAAAAGAACTGATTCTTTATTGATGTACAAGACACTCTGGATGGAACATATTACGATTCTCTAATCGAGTTCGTAATAGGCAGTATTTACTTAATTCTTTAATATGGTTAACATATAAAAATGTATATAGAACTTGTATATAGAAAATGAAAATTATAATGATAAGTTTAGTTTATGTCATTTAAAGGTTCTAACTGTCCAATTGAAAGCATGTTTGTTAACATAGCAGACTAATTATTTAACTTAATTGCAACATTTGCTCTTTGCGACACAATTTATAATCTTATAACAAGAATTTTCAAAGACAACTACAATTATTATAAAAAACGTATTGGGTCATTTTAATTCAAAAAGGGTAAAGAAATTATATCTTCTATCCATCGTTTATAACTTAGCATCAAGTTAATGGGAAAAGTTTAATGCGAACTAATCCTTTTACAGGAATATCTTTTTTAGATTAACAACTTTACGCTGGTTTTATATTTTATTTCATTTTGGAATTAGTTTCATATACGTTTTATATATTTTTTGTTTGTTTTTATCTTTTATGCCAATAAAAAATCATATGCATGTCTTCTTCTTTGCTGTACTACCTAGGAAAAAGGAACGATAATTGTGAATCATTTGTCTTATATGGACCTCGTATCTAACAGATTGTAATTTAAATCAAAATTATTAACCGATTCCTTGTGAATAGAATAAACTTGCAATATATCAACCCATGCACAAGTTTATTTTTTAAACAAAGTGTTAGATTAAATAATAAAATTAGTTGTCTGGAACAAGTTACCTCTCATTGTCATATAAAATGCATTTTGAAGAGACATACAATTTCTTGCAGACGATTTGGCTTATCTATATGCAAATATAGTTAAGCATTTATCTGTTTTAACCTGCATTTGGACTCTATATAATTTATCATATTAGATATAGTTAAATAAGTTAGACTCTTATGTTAAAAGACCAGGGGAAGGACATTGGCATTTGCATTTTTACGCATGTTTTATAGCATTTTTTTAAATTATGAATTATTTTTAAATTAGCAATTAGCATTCTTGAGAATACACGCGTATGACATAAAAATCAAAATCAAGCTAACAATGCCAAGTGCTTAGGTTTAATACTGTAATGTTTTCGAAACACTTTATTTGAACGTAGATATAAATTAAAGTAATCACCAATGCTTTTTGCCTAGGGAAATAAGACGGCCCGTTTGTATGAAAGACTTGTTAATTTTGTCGATATAAAGAATGACGCAAACACTTTATTATCTATGGAGTCGTAAACAGCAACATATTTTCTTAAACTATTTTGAAGGTTAATATCTAATATACAATATGCATATTGTTTTGTCATGCTATTTTTGAATTTGACTATTGACCTATTTAGGCTTCCATAAAAAATTGTATTTTTACATAATAATTACTTAATATTTTGTGATCGTTTACGAGCATATGTTGCATGTAAATAAACACTAGTGTACAAGAATTCGCGTGTTAAATTTTTTAACATTATATGTCCATGTTGTATAGCATCTACTAGTTCATTAAACAATTCGTTAAATTCAGACAAAAAACAATGTCATTGAATATATAAAACGTGTAAGAACGCGACTTTTGCTATGTAACAAACAGCCAGTTAAATGTCAAACATGTTTCATAGAATTAAAAAGAAATAAAATTAAAGACATGAATAGATAGCCATGTTTATACGGATAACAATAATCAAGATAAGAGGATACTTTGCATTAAGAATTAGTTTTTACCCACTTTATGACAGAGTCAGTGTAACATTTCATTCCAAAACTGTATTCAAGCAACCTGGAGGTCTCGTGTTGTTTTATTGTGTACGAATAAATGTAAATCTTCACGAGTGTTGAATACAAACTATGTCCTTAATATGTTACATCCATTATGTGCGTAAAGTTCCGGCTGAATTGACTTTTATTTTTTATTCAAAACTTACATTCAAAAAGGTTAATGTGATAAAGGTTTATCTGCAAAATGATTACTAAACATTATTTACAAACGGATTACCGGAAATAAAATTCATCGTGTACTTTCAACTATTTTCGAATCAGCACGAAAGAAGAAATGTTAAGTAATCTATAAACAAATAAGTGACAAGATGTCGCACTGCAGACACACGATATTTTCAATTTTGTTGTCTAGAATAAAACCTGTTGAGTTCAATAGGCGAACTAGGAATTTGCACCTCAAAACTGAACATAGCGATAACTTGAGAGAATGAACAGTGTAAATAAGGAATGAAGGCTCAAATAAAAAGTAATAAATGTCAATACAAATAAGATATTGCAATAATTCATAGGTTTGGACAGACAATATGTCAATAAAATTCAAATTCAAATGAATAATGAACATTCATTTGGTGCCCTATGACAAGAAAGAAAAATGTCCAACTGTAAATTACTAGAGAGATATTGATACACATGAACTGAAATACACACCATAACTAAATTATTAATTAAAATGTAAAGTAACGAGACTTGTTTTATGAAGCAAAAAACTTTCCAATCGGCAACTCGATGATATTAATTTTATTATAATTGATTATTGATCAAATACTTTTTGTAAGTTATGGTTTATCGTAATCATATGGTAACATATTTTTTTTGTTATATTTGAAACATGACACATTAAGATACTATATGATTGGTATAAATTAATAAATAATTAGGCTTAGCTAATACAATCCAAGGTTCAACAGATGATGAATGGAACTAACACAGGAAGCTATAAAAATGCGTTTTGTTTTCAATTTAGAAATTAAAATAAATATAATTGTTTTATTTTCTGAAATAAAAAAATACTTTTTTCAATATAATATTGTCCATAATAAATATGTTAGTTTTGTTTTGTTGATTGCTTTCTTTTTAAAACAATAGCATACTTCTATTCCTTATCAATTACAATGTGTTTATCACTTTAGTGTATAGCCCGTCCGTGATCTGCCTTGTGTCTTGTCCTGTTGTTGTTTGGGGTCCGCCTGGGCTTCATGCCACTGGTTCTTGTTGCTGGGTCGCGTGGGGGTTGCGTTCATTAAACACCGCCTTTCCTTGTTTGTCGTGTTTTATTACATTTGGTGCTCCCTATTAACTTTGTTGCCAAAAATAAACATTAAGGGCGGCCTTGGAGTGAAGTTTGTTGTCAAATTTATTATGTCGTGATATCTTTTTACTGATTCATTAAATATCAATATCGAAGAGCCTTGATAAAAAGGGAGGTAAACTAAAATCATTTTCAAAACTGTCTACTGTCCGCCAAAACAATGTTATCAATGGCTGGAAAATATTAGAAACTATGATTTGGAAATGATAGAGAGAAAATACATATTACAAATTAATGGAGAGATAAACATACATGTTATCAAATTTTTATCAAATTAACCAATGCCTTTTTTGTTGTTCTATGGTCTAGAACCTTACATTAAGGTAGCACAACCCTAATGGGCACTATAAGGAACTAAAAATCGACAGCATAGGACAGTTATATGCCTTAAATGTCACCTGTATGCAAAATTTAAACAAAATTCACCGTGTGGTTTATGAGTAATGGACATTTTACTGGACTAAAACTGCCCATTAGAAAGGCTTTTTTCAGAAATGAGAAAACTCTAAATAATCTATAATATCATCATTATGGAACATGTTTTCCTATTACTCATTGTTAAAAAACAAATAAAGACATTCAGGTAACAAATGAAACGATCAAAATGATTTTTTCAAAACAAAATGTTTAAAATATGTATAAAAATGTAACCCTACCCCACCCACTATAAACTCTTATTTGACCATTTTCCTATGTAAAAATCCTTATTCAAAATATCCCTTAAGTTTACCAAAATGAGGGACAGTTCTCAAAGTTTGCATAAATTTTCTTAAAGGTATATTGGTTTGTCCTACAAAATATAAAATACTTCTCCGTGTAATTGTTATTTTATTAAACTTTGAAAATATCTGGTATCATATTTGCCATTAGATTTGGCATGTTTCAGCAAATTATTACCTATAATAATTATGTGATTACAATTAAACTCTTTTTTTCTTCCATAAGGGATCTAACAGGCAATGTTTTCAAGGGAAAATAATTTTTATCTCAAAAAGATGTATCATTTATATTGTAGTTGTTCATGCCAAGTATATGTGATATCTCTGTCTTCTGTAAATTCGCGGGGGATATACACTGAACATTATCTGGATATAAATGGGCAGTTGAATGCCTAGATATGTTCGGATCTATACGATATTAATACCTGATTAATGGATATGTCATGATTTTGCTCATATATAATATAATGTCTGGCATGATCTGTCTCTCTGCCTTTTTATTTCATCCTAATGTTGACAGAAAAAAAACAACGTTGACTGAATCTGTTATTATGTTATTATCTGGTTTGTATGAAAGACGTCGCTGTTTTTTTAAGCAAATACGTTATCACATAACTTTCTATGGTGACGTAAATAGCAACATATTTTCTTTAACTCTGTTGATTTCTTAAAATGTTATAGAACAACTGCAATCTAAAATCATGACGATTTTAAATAATAGTTCAATATGCAAAATATAAATATTGTTTTGGCATGCTAGTTTTAAATTTGAATATGGACCCATTTAGGTTGCCATATATATAATAATTTTGAAACATAATACCGTTTCAATGATCATCTACGAGAATGTGTTGCATGTAATTAAATACAAATGCATAACAAAACCCATTGAAACTGTGTAGATTACATGTCCATGCTGTATACAAGATCGTTAAGCAATTCGTTTCTTTTTTCAAAAGTGTCAATGTGACAATAATGCATATGAAAACGCGTAAGAAAGTGATTTTTGCTATGTAATAAGCAGCGCGTAATATGTGCGACGGGTTTTGTAGAAATAAAAAAAAGTAATGACATGAATAATAAAATAAGTTATACACATCGATAAGATGATATTTAAATTAAGGATTAGTTTGTATCCGCTATAGGACAGAGTCAGTGTATTATTTCATTCTAAAACTGAATTCAAATGCAACCCGGAAGTCTCGTGTTGTTTTAATGAGTACAAATAGATGTAGATCTTCACGAATGTTAAATACAATTTTTTCTTGCTATTTAAAGCATGCAATATATGCGTTAAGTTCTTGCTGCAGTTTCTTTAAGTAAATATATTTATTTTAGTTTTGCGCGTAAAACAGAGTGCGTTTAAAAATCAATGGTGGGGGCGATATTTCTCATATTGACTGGATCGACATTAAAAAAGCTTTAAAAATTAAGCTTCACTGATATGTTTTAAATGGTAACAATAACAAGATCAGTTGCTGTACAGACTTAAGCATTGACAAATTGACACTTATGTCCTATATCATAGACCACATTTCAATTCATAGTTAATGTTGATTGTCATGCAAATACATGACTTTACTATGATGCCATTTAAATAGAAATTTATATAAAAATATTTTAGAATGATTATATCATTTGAATACAGAAAAAAACATTCCAATATTTCAACTATTGATTCAAAATATAAAGATTGCAAAACAATAGATAAAAATAGCTTTTTTAAATCAAACAAAAAGCCAAACAAAAATAAACAAGCTAAAAAAACAACATTGTTTTCAAAAAATAAATTATCCATAGCAACAATTATTTGTGCACTATTGCATAATCGATTCGCATAATTTTCATTCTAGATAAGACAAGACGTAACATCGATAGACCATCAAACGTCATTTCTAACACTTAATAACTTTGATATATCAGTTTCAAACATTAACTGTGCTTATCTGTAAAAATAACTTTGATTTGTCTGCGTGTATTTCCCAAACATCTAAATACATAGCTATTAATTATCACTTCTAGTCAACATAAGAGTGTACAAACATTCAATTTACTAAATAATTTTGATTTTATCTTATTCCTTGAATATTTGTCTGCATTTATAGGCAGTAGGACTTTTTTCATGGGCAAATTCCATATCAAGACGCAACGTCAGAATATAACCGACTGTCCTGAGAGACATGTGTTTGGACCACACCTACAAAGATCGCCACAAATTGTAAGTTGGGACAAAATGACAAAAGAGAACTATTATATTTAAAATTTAATGTTTTCTTAATTGTATATTGTTTTACTAAAACAGACAACAGAAAGTTTTATTCAAAAATAGCAATAACAATAGCAATATAACAAATTTGTTCTTAAATCATTTGATAGCTTATGAGGTCTTGTATCAGCCATTGGCAGTTTAATAACCAACTCCTGGCGACCCGAGCATAACATACACAATGTACTTACCTTGTAACCTGAATCATTATTTGTTTCATCATTTTCACACAGTATTGAATAATATAAAATATACGAGTATAATAGATCCTACTTACATGCAAATATCTTTCAAAAGTTGTATCAAATTATTAAATAACAAAGATAACTACTTTTGTAAGAATGATCATTAAATGTGTCTAAAATACTAGAATTCATATTAAAATTTGTCTTCATAATAATAGTCTTGAATATCGGAAGTACCAGCTGTTATGTTATTAAATTGTTCTTTTTTCATAATTTGTTTAAATAATTAAAACAACAACAACAACCTGATTGCAATATATGCGCTTTAAAATTTGAAAGCGATTTGCAGTTATCTCCATTGCGGGGTGTATTCTGTAAACACAAAAAACGTAAAATAACTTTTAAATCCTTTCGAATTTCCACATCTTGCCATTTGTTATAAAAGACTGGAATAAAATAGAACTTTTTCTGATGGAATAACGAGGCTTTATTACTTTCATAAAAGCCATTATACATTTCAATATGCAATGGGACGGACAAGTTTTTATTTTTTTTCGACCGCCCGAATTCATGATATTTCCTTTTTGCATTTTAAACATTCCCACATTTGCATATTTTTTTATGTTTTCATTTATTCTTTATTTTTTAAAAAAATTTAATAATCTTTCCCCTGGGCATCTGCAACTGCAACTTTGGGCTTTAATTAAAAAAGTTTTTACCTTTTATTTGTTTTTTTTTATTTTACAAGCCCGGGCTATTTGGGTTTAATATATGTCATTACATATCTTTAAGGTTAAACATGTTTAAAGAATAACTCAAGAATAGGACAATTGTAATGCTGATTTCTACTGAATAGCCGATCCCTTATTTTCAGATGAAATATTGTCTATAATAACAACAATTTGAAAGGCATAGAACGTAAATGAATTGATAGCTGTCAATACTTTAGCACTTCTTATTCTTTTGATCATGTTTCTCAATAATATTTCTTTTTCGCGTAGAATAATCGCATTAAAAACAAATCAACATAAAGACCAAGTTAAGTTGAAAGATATTTTAATCGCAAATGTATTCTTATTTACTGTAAATTAAAATATACAAAAACTTGCCGCAACAAAAGGTATCGTATCTTACATCAAAAAGTGAACGAAGTTTCAACAATGTGTATAACAAAACAAATGCGTTTTATTTAATTATGTTACACACATTTAACCCCTGTTTGTAATTGTAAAAAATCTAACACATGCATTTACGGATCTATTAATGCGTTATGTTTAATAACGTGCGTTAGTAATGTGTCAGCTCAAAAATGACTTTGATGAGGTTTATTAATGATTCATTTCTGTCGTTAGTTGTTAAAAATGATAACGAAGGCTTGATTACTTAAGTTATTATTGTGATATATAACCTAATATATACAGTTACTGACTAAAATAGTTGATAACATCATTTACGCTAAGTTTTACGTTTGCAAATTCATTATTGTATTATAATAACAAATTAACTGTAAATTAGCAGTTACCTTTTTTTTTTTTTCATATATTAACAAAATATTAATAGACAAATTTCGTTATTTTACCATTTTGTTTGACAATTTTAATGGTATAAAAGCATATATATTAACGGAGATAGATTATATCAAACTGTTTCTGAACTTGACTTTTTCAATTTGTTTAAACATTTTTAGAATATAATTTATTACGTATAAAATTTCAGTTTAACGTAACTAATTTTTCCAAAAAAATGTTGAACTATTTGTCTCGATGTAGAAAATCAGTCAGTTTGTTAAAACACATGAAAAGTAATTACAGCACTAAAACAAGCTTATCGTAAATGTAACATTTTGTTTCTAAATAGTTAGAAATCATTTTGAATTAATTGAAGGATATAGTTTTGTAAAAAAAGCGAATTTGAAGATCATTGTAATCAGTTAAGGCTCATTTCTTTTGTTATTAATTTCTAAAGGATATAGTGCACACGTGCATTGTTCGAACTTAACATGATAATCTTAATCTTTTTTTTTTGTCTAGTACGTTATCATTTAATTGAAAAAATTGTGTGTGCGTTACATACGTTTTCTTTATTGAATTTATGTTATGTATTTCCTGATAGCGTCCTTGGGCGAGCAGTTTTTAAGGTCGTTGTTTTCAAACCACTTGCCCCATACCGCTATGGTTTCAAATCCAGACAGGATCTTGGGTATAATGCATTGAGGAAAGCTATCCAGCTAAACTTTCAAAACCCTCGGGGGCTATACTTATGCCGTTTTGTAAAAATGCTTAAAATTTTCACGGAAGGGGACCTGAGCCTTTCCCCCAAACCCGTAAACTAGACTCGCCCTGTACCTTTACGTTTTCATTTTAAAAAACAGTTACAATTTTTCATTTAAACGGTTTTATAATAAATTAAAAAAAATGCGTGTATGATCAAGAAGTCCCCGTTAATCAGGGAAAATTTTTATTTTTAAGACTATGCATTTTTTTATAGAAATGGTTTTAAAAAAAAAATTAAAATAACATTTAAAATTTATATAATTTGTTTTTAAATTTAAAACATTTTAAAAATTGTTTCTAAAAATTTTCTTTAAAATTTTTAAGAATAACATAAAAATCGAATTTTTACGAAAATTTGTCAAAAAAAAAATTTTTAGCACAATCACATATCATTAAAAAAATAAGCCGTTTAAAACGCACACATGAGGTATTTTTAAGTATCTAGAATATAACCTTATACATTCAATAGGCTAGCTAATATCAAGCGTCAATAGCGAGTGAAGACTCGCATAAAAAGTAATAAATGTCAAGAAATATGAGATATTGCAATAATTCATTGGTTTGGACAGACAATATTTCAATAAATATTCAAATTCAAATGTATAATGGAAATTTATTTCAGGTTCTCATTATAATAACAATGTCAATCGGAGAATAACTTGTATATTGATTCACATGAATTGAAGTACACAACTTACTTACTCGGATAACGGTATTTTGATTCTTCTTTTAATGTATACATGTATCTGTAAGGAACAGTTTTATTGCATGGCTAAACATAGCTTTTCTCGGAATATCCGAATAATAAAGAAAGCAACACATATTCGGTGGGTATCAGATCTCCATGAAAAAAATAAGTAGATAAGAACTGTGGTCATGTGATGTCCATAAAATTGAATATTGAATAATAAGGCTATAGAGTAATGGTTACGTGATATGTTTTTAGCTGTCACAGTGATTAACTTACCATAAATAAACATGAGGGGTGTCAACAAAGCAAGTTGGTTGTTTAAAAAAAAAGCAGGGCACCCAGAAGACACACAACAAACACCTGGACTGGACATAATGGCGGCGAAAGGAGAGGGAAAAATAATGTGTGAAATAATATTAACTAAAATGGGCCCATATGGGAATTATTGGGATTAGGGCTGTAAGGGTGAAAAGGGGAGGGGGTTAAAAAATGGAAGGGTGGGGGGGGGGAGAAAATACCTACTGTGAACGACAATCCAACAAGGCAGGCATCACAAAACATGCAAAAATTCAAAAAAAAATAAGTAACAATAAAAACATGAAAAACACGTGAAGGAACACAGAGGGGTACCGCCCTGGAACGGTCAGTGGGGAGTTTAAACCGGTTTAAGGCGCGCCAAACCTGACTCTTAGCTCATGACAACTTTATTATGTCGTGATATCTTTATACTGATTCATAAACATTCAATATCGATGATTTTACAAGAGTCCCGATATAAATATAAAATGTCCGGACATTTAAGGAGGGATGTAATCTAATATTATTGTCGAAGCTGTCTATTGCTCATCTTATCAATGTCATTCATGGCTGGGACATTTTGGAAAATATGCTTGTGGAATGATATGGAGAAAAAACATTTTATCAAACTGTTACCATCAAAAAATAATTTTGACAAACCAATGACTTTTTTTCTAGTTTTCAAATTTAATGTGGGTTTCCTTCGATAAACAATGGAACGGATATATTTTCCCCTTTTAATTAAAAAATAAAATTTTAAGAGCCCAGTAAATAAGTAAATATTATCATTCAATTCAAAAGCAGGCCAATAAGGGTTCATGACTTGCTAGTTAAGGGGTTATAGGCACTTCGTGATACTTACGAAATTTGCATGTTATTGCAAATTTGCCTTGTCTAAATTACTGCTTTCTTATTATATAAGATAAGGTTGTATTGTTTCCTCTTCGCGCGTCTCTCACTCTCTGAGAGTCTATAAAGATATACACGCATCATCGATAAAGCATTTGTGATGTTAAAAATGTTTCCCGGGATTTAATCTGCAGATAAAACAAAGACACATAATATGTATAAAAGATTTACTGTCTGCCAAAGGGCAGACAGTACAACCTTTAGATTGAAGTTTAAGTACATTTAACAGAAAATGTATGCATATATTGCATGTGTGTGGTAGGAAGAAAACTTCTATTTTACATGCATATACGTGCGTTGTAATAAATCGGGAATTCCCCACTGATATAAAGTCAGTTTTAGAATTAAAAGGGAGGACTGACACTGTTTTATCTCGCAGACAAAATTTTCTTTGATGAGACCATGCACTCTATGTTGATTTGTGTAACTGGCATGAAACATTCAATTGCTAATCACAAGATGCAGTCAAATTTTCTTTGTATGGTGAAAGGAACAGTTGCAAAATTTACACATTGAAAAAAAAATTGTGTGATCAACAACATATCGCACATATTTCAGCGCTGCGAGACAGATTACATCTATTATATAGAGAAAGTACTCGATGTTTGAGATAGATTGTCACGAAGAGTTTACGCCTCCCTGGAGGGTCGAAACAGCGACCACTGTATTACTTTTCATGTGTTGTACCTATTGAGCTCAGCCGGCGTTCTTTTTTGTATAATTTAAAGAACATTGCATAAACACAAAATGAGTAAGCCTTTTATCTATGTCACTATGCTATTTCGGTGTATTTCTAAAATAGAACACAACAGAATACATTTTGATTTTAAATTGCTAAAGTAATGAACTCGTAACATTCAACACTCAATGAACTATGCATGACATAATGACTTGTTGTACAAATTATAGATATTTCAATTAATTATTGCATTGTCATATAACTTAATTACGTCCTAAACGTATTACAAGCTGAAGTATTAGTATGATGGGGAATTAAGGAGAGACGACATACATTTTAAATAGTAGTTAATTGATAGTACTCTACACAAATTTGATATTGATATTTCTAAAATGCCAGCGACTTTCATTGTTTGCTCTCTGCATGACATGAATCTCTTATTTAACCAACCAAATTAAATTGAAATGTTGATATATTCTTATGGCATGTTAACGGTAAAACTAATCTCTTTTGACATTCGTAAGTATTTATTTCCTACATTATATTAAGTTATTCAAACCATTTAATAATCGATGTTTCCCTCCATACACACCACTACTGAATACTTAAGTTAGAAGTACAGTATATTGTTTAAAATAAATGATGCGATTGGCACAATGATTCATTGCATTATAAAATATAGAAATAACCATACAAATAAAGCATTTTAACACCCGCTAGTGTTATAGCATCTTGTTCAGCATTTCAAGTTTAAATGTTGTTAATAAATTGAAATTAAATATACTTAATATTCGCCTGTAATAAAGGACTACCAAAATAACATAGAACTCCGGTTTTCCATTATCAGACATATTCAGCGGATCTAATACATGTGGTGAAATCTGCATATCTATTTAACTCTCGGGAAATCAACAGACGACATAAAAGTCATACAAGTTTTATAACACTTGCAATATAAGACGTGTTGCAGTTTCTTTTATGTTCCATGTAAATCATATTGCTTTCCTCTGAATTGTTTTAACATATATATCAACTATGGTATTTACTAAACCTTGGACTTTTATGAATAGAGCTGGGTGTGCAACTTTAGTACTGTTTTATTGAACTTATGAAAACAAACGTTACAGGGGTTAAAAATATATTAATAATGGCAAATAAAAAAGAATAACTTTGCACTGGAAAATGCAAATATCATTATGCGTTGTACGGATAATACAATTAGCCATAAATCAATTTATGGAATACTTATTACGCGCAAAAAGTGAGCAATCAGATAAATCAAAAAGTAACCAGCAACAAACGAAAACAATAACATTTTAGATAACGTAAATAATCAAACGTAATGCATAACTTGTAAGTGTAAAAAAACGTGATCACAACAAAGGTTGTTGGAATTGAAAAATCTAAGTAGTTGAGAAAAATTCAAATTAAATGAGATGTTGTATATTGATTATGCGTCTTAGTACCACAGAAAAAGAAAATTGGTTATAAAACAAACAGAAAGTTAAAAAAGACAACACAAAACATTAATTAAACTTGACACCATTGAATTTCACTGTGGAAAATCTCGACCGCGAATAAGTTGTCAGTCTAATAATTCACATAATATTTATGTGAATAAGCAGTGTACGAAACGCAATTATCTTCCATTTCCAATTCTTAGTGGGCACGATTAATTTGTTCACTAGTATTGCATAACGTTCCTTATATGTACTAGTTTCATTCTACAAACGATCGTAATTTGTACAATATAATGTCGCCAAAAATAAACATTAAACACATACTTTATCAGTTTATGTTGCTTAAGACATCGGTTATCACATTAACAAAACACTAAACGGTTGTCTTTTGTTATTCGTACACATGCTGGTCTTATCAAAAGAAATTTCTGAAAAAGGAACGTCAGCATTTTTGTCACTATATTCATTGCACAACTTTCTCTAAATGTACTAGAATTTTGTTTTATTTTTTATACCCCCAAAAACGAAGTTTGGGGGGGGGGGGGAAGGGTATATAGGAGTCACCCGGTGGTCGTTAAGTCGGTCGGTCCAGACGTCCGTTGCATTTTCCTTGTCCGGACCATAACTTGAAGACTAATGGTTGGAATTCAATATAACTATATACAATGGACAAGCACATTGAGAGGAAGTGCAGTGCACAAGAACCATAACTCTATCTTGACTTATTACAGAGTTATTGCCCTTTGTTACTTTTCCTTGTCCGGGGCATAACTTGAAAACTACTGGTTGGAATTCAAAACAACTTCATACAATTGTCAAACACAAACACAATAAGGGGAAGTGCAGTGCACAAGAACCATAACTCTATCTAAAGTAATTACAGAGTTATTGCCCTTTGTTAATTTTCCATTGCTTTCTTTCGTCCGGACCATAACTTGAAGACTAATGATTGGAATTCAATGTAACTACATACAATGGTCAAGCACATTGAGAGGAAGTGCAGTTCTCAAGAATCATAACTCTATCTTGACTAATTACAGAGTTATTGCCCTTTGTTACATTTCCTTGTCCGGGGCATAACTTGAAAACAACTGTTTGGAATTCAAAACAACTTCATACAATTGTCAAACACAATAAGGGAAAGTGCAGTGCACAACAATCATTACTCTATCTAAAGTAATTACAGAGTTATTGCCCTTTGTTACTTTTCCATTGCTTTCTTTTGTCCGGACCATAATTTGAAGACTAATTGTTGGAATTCATTATAACTTCATACAATGGTCAAGCACATTGAGAGAAAGTGCAGTGCACAAGAACCATAACCCCAGCTTGACTTTTCACAGAGTTACTGCCCTTTGTTACTGTTCCTTGTCCATAGCATGACTTGAAAACTACTGGTTGGAATTCAAAACAACTTCATACAATGGTCAAGCACAATAAGGGGAAGTGCAGTGCAGAAGAACCATAACTCCATCTTGACTAATTACAGAGTTATTGCCCTTTGTTACTTTTCCATTGCTTTTTTGCCCGGAGCATAACTTGAAGACTAATGGTTGGAATTCAATATTACTTCATACAATGGTCAATCCCATTGAGAGGACGTGCAGTGCACAAGAACCATAACTCCGTCTTTACTAATTACAGAGTTATTGCCCTTTGTTACTTTTCCTTGTCAAGAGCATAACTTGAAAACTACTGTTTGGAATTCAATACAACTTCATACAGCTGTCAAGGACATTAAAAGGAAGTGCACAAAGGCCATAACTCCCTTTTGACAAAATACAGAGCTACTGCCCTTGGATACTTTTCCTTGTCCAGACCATAACTTAAAACGTACTGGTTGGAATTCAAAACAACTTCATACACTGGTCAAGCACAATAAGAGGAAGTGC
Organism: Ruditapes philippinarum; assembly: GCF_026571515.1. Classification (NCBI taxonomy): domain Eukaryota; kingdom Metazoa; phylum Mollusca; class Bivalvia; order Venerida; family Veneridae; genus Ruditapes; species Ruditapes philippinarum. The sequence continues at coordinate 126,234 of NW_026863176.1, read as the reverse complement.
AGTGCGCAAGAACTATAACTCCATCTTCAGTATTTATAGAGTTATTGCCCTTTGTTTCTTTTCCTTGTCTTTCTGGACTTATTACAGAGTAATTCAATAAAACTTCATCAATGGCCAACCACATTGAAAGGAAATGCATCATATAAGAACCACAACTATCTTTAATTGCCCACAACCATAACTCTTTATTTCAATTCTTTTACAAGGTATTCTGTTACTAGTAACATCCTCATTTCCGAAGCAGTCTTGTGGGGGTATTAATCACATTTAGCGATAGTTCTAGTTATTTTCATTTTTATTTATTTATTAAATATTGATTGATAGATTGAATTTGATTGTTGTTTCGGAAGGCAACGATATGAAATTGTGCTTTAGTTATGATCATAATTATATATTGATTGGTATAATCAAATATGTTATGTTGACTCAATGATTACGTTTTAATATGATTGAACAGTTAATCTTTTTCGGGCAGATTGTTGTCGAAAAGTAATCTACAGTAGTTTTTCATAATTTATTGAATGCAATGTGTGTCTGTAATATAAAGTAACTATACAATGTTCAGTATTTACAATGGTAAAGTGTAAAGTACAGGTGAATATTGTCAAGCATATCTTGCAAACTAAGTTGGCTTACTAAAGAGACAACTGTAAGTTCACATGAGAATACAGTGAAGGCATGGTCGAGTGGTTAACGCGTCGGACTAATAATCTAATGATCCATAGCCGCATGGGCTCAAATTCATTCAGGGGCAAGTCGTTGTTTCTTTGAGCATTAATTTTTAAACTCATTGCTCAGTACTGGTTGGTACCAGATACGGATTCGAAAGTGTGTCTATAAGCTTATAGCTTCCTACACAATTGAACTAAAATAAAGTATGTATAAACAAAGAAAATACAAATAAAAACAACAAAAGTAAATTTCAACTGGACGTTGCCTATAAATTCGAAATCCATACCAATAAGGTTAAGGTCTATAGTATGATTCAAACGTCTGCAATAATCTGTGTAAATAAAAAGGTGCTTCGAAAATGCAGACATGTGATAACCACCACAATGGACATTATTAAGTAGACATTATATATCAAAAGAGTGACAATTTAACCAAAACATGTACAGTTGCACATATTGAACTTTTCTCCTTTATTCTAGTTTTGTATTTTTATGAATTGGGCGACATATGTATATTTTGGGAACTTAAATTTATTATGATGTTTCGAATTAAGATTATAAATAAATCATCACAGTGCATAATCCATTAAGCTTAACGCAAAGACGCTTTGTTCGTCCTTAAGTACTGATGTAACAGGCCAAACTATTACGGGACAATAATTTCATCTAAACAAGATTTATCACTTACATTGTAATGGTTAATGCCAAGTAAACGTGAATTCAACATCTTCTGTAAATTCGCAGGAGATATATATTGAATATTATCTGGATATAAACGGGCAGTTGAATTCCTAGATATGTTCGGATCTATACAACATTAATGCCTGATAAATGGAAATGTCATAATTTTGCTCATATATAAGATACAGTCTGGCACGGTCAGTCTCGTCCAAAGCTCCTAATACGTTTCTATAATTACTTCCGGATTTAATTATTGACAATAATTTGATGCGCAGACAGTTCAAGAACCGCACATCTACATGTAAAAAAGAACAATATATTTTGTTTAGCAATTTGGTCTACCTTATACATTTTGATGTTAATTTAATGCGTCACTGAGGCATTAATTTGATGTAATGAGAAATTTACGATACACATCATGATCATTTGGGTATTGCGCCGTTATATTCTTGTTCTGTGTTACTTTCGTACAAAATAACAAGTAAAACCACTAAACTTTATATATTGTTTGATTTTATTAACCTGTCAATTCCATACTCATTATACGGTCAATGCACAGAATATATTAATATTCGATAAATGTTCGGTAAATTCCGTGAGAGGTATGCTGTAAGATGTGATTAAATTCATCTAGTTTCTATGAACTAGCTACACTCACCGTTATAGTGCAATAGGGTAAACCACGGGTATATAATATCAAAATGTCTTACATGTTATAAGATCGAGACAGTGTATGTCCAGGGTTTTTTTCTTATTCATAATTATTATCAAAATTTTTGAAGTTATGGTTGTTCTGTTTTAATATGTGTTGCACTCTTTTGTAAATACTATATTTTTGTATGTATAACATTGTTTAAGATTGATACTGAAAATTCATTCAGATTACAAAATGTGAAATTTCAGTGTTTCTTTTAGTTGTTTCATATCCGTGTAGACAATTTGCAAGCTCTTGACCGTTTTCTTTAAAATATACCTAAAAATAAAGACAGAATAAGTCTAAAAAGAATGTCAAAAGAAGGGATCGAACCCCGAACCTCTCATACATAAGGTAATCACTTAACCAACTGTGCTATTGCGGATGTTACGAGAACTAACATTAAGCTAGTGGGAGTTTTCCAAAAGTTAGCTATATACTCCATATTAATTCTCGTAAAATAAACGGACAAAACCGAAGTGGGATCGAATATTTAAATGAGTGCTATAATGTATTCATTATTGACAGGTCAATAAAATCAGACTATATTAACAAATTGCATCAAAAGCAAAATATGATTGAGGTAAATGACCAGTAAGTAACTTTTTTAACACTTTAACAGGAAACCTAATCATAACAAAATATTTTGAAATAAAAAATAAAAGTATATCTGGATATCAATCTGTCATTTCTTGTGTTACATGTATATAGATCGATGCAATAATTACAATGAATAATTCTCATTACTTAATTTTTAAAACATTATTGTCAGCGTTTGAACCATGCGTTTATTTAGGACTGAATAAGCCTTAGAATTGATGAAAAATAATAATACAGTCAAATTGCTTTCGTAAAACAAAATTGCAAATTATAGACATGCTTAATAGTTTTTCATGTGTTGTCCTTGACAGTCCATATATTATATGAATTTAAATCAGGATTAATGCAATAGTATGCAAATATGACATGTTAATATGGCTATAAGACACACAACTTGCAAACAGTGGTAGTAACGAATTTAATGTTTTTCTTGCGAATGTATTAATTGTATCAATATACGTGCTCGTATTTTGTGCCATCGTGCATTTTACATCGACATGTGTATAACATTATCCGTTACTCTCTTTATTCGTACACTGTACAATATGCAGATGTGTTATGTGTTAATGTGAAACAAAAGGCTACCCTTTTTCCCAGATTTTTGACAGAGGTGGTGATTTTAGTCGACATAAAGTAAGCATAATCCAATGTATGTCCTGAAACAGTATATTCCGTAAGGAACAAGCACTAATTCAGGAAATTCGTAGATATTAAAAAAATGAAAGTAAAATACTTACATGGGATTGCTTAGATGTATCCGTTTGCGAATGATGGAAGAAATTCATGTTTAATTACTGACAAAATATTGCTTCTGAAGAAGACAGAAATGTATCCAATGTTATTATGCAGTTTGAAATTATTACGTATTGTATGGTTATCCCTTGAATATTCAAATTTAACTGATGTGATGTTTACTTTGTTCGGTGAACATGACATTAGCAAGGTCCATAGAGTATTTGTTTTTTACCGGAATCATATACTTACTGTTTCATTATCATATGCCATGACAAAAATAAAAAAGGTACTTTTGTAAATTGTCCATTTTTTGCGAAATCCCCAAGCGGACAAAACGAGATAGAGATTTTGTTATGTTCTTCTAAATTTGAAAAATGATTATAGAAATATGAGGTAAAACGCCTTTTTTATTTCACTAAATCTGTTATTTGTTATTTGCACAATCATTATGTTTGTTAACCCATAACTTCATGAGCATTTTTTGAAAAATGGCTGTTTTCATTGAAAAGTCTCCCGTTACAAGTTCAAATTGCTATAAAATTATAAAAACTGCTTCAATACTTTTTAAACTTGGCACAAATGTTGTCTTGACCGTTGCCTTTGTAACAACATGCTCAGGCTAAAATTTCCTGTTACCATGGCAACGAGGTGACATCTCAAAATTGCCAAAAATCACTATTTTGTGTGGATTTTTTCCCTCAAAATTGATTTCAAAGTGATGTAACTTGAGATAGTGTCAAATGCTTTTCAGCGTTGGTAACACGTTACCTTATGATCGATCTGGGGTCATTTATAGCCTCTCACAAGTCCAAAATTTTCCTGGCGATGAGTAGGACTGCAGCCCCCTTACCCCTCCCCCCCAAACAGAAGGGGGCACACACCCCTTCTGGCAACCCCCTGATGTATCTTTTGGTTGGGGGCCGCGCCGAAAAAGTGGTCACTTTTTTACCAACATTTCTCAAACGAAAACATGTGTTTGGGGCCCAAACAGGACATTTTTCCCTATTTGAGGCCTGAAAGAAAGGGGGGTCGAAAGTGCGTTGTTTTGCGTATATATGAGGTAAAGAGTTAAACTTATATGGGTTTTGATTAGCCGGTTTTACCCATTATTTCACTTTTATTTAGAAACCTTTATACATGTATTTTATGTCAATTTAAGGAATCTTGAACTCTCCTATTGAAACCATTTTCGTAAACATAGCAGACCGCTTATTTGCAACAATTGGACTTCTGTCTCTTATCAACAATTTTCATAGACAATACAAATTCTAAAGCTGTCTTAGGTTATTTGTATTCAAAACGGTTAAAGTAATTATAGAAAAAGTTCAATAAGAATTGATCCCTATACACAAATACATTTATAGACCTATAACTGTACGTCTGTAGTTGTTTTTATGTTTATTTTAATTTATATTGAATTTGTATCTTTGTATTTGGTTATCATGTATTCTACCTTGTTGTACTACCAAGGAAAATAACTATGAATGGACCAAATAGATAACTGATGATTTAAACAGTTGATAGTTGTATAAGTAGACAAAGACATAAAACACGTATCAAACACAATCTTAAAGACCCTGGATGTTTTGTGACTGATATTGTTGTTGTGTGTATACCACACTTGCAAAAGATTATATATGTATATAATTATGCAAATAAAACAATTTTCAAACATCGAAGACTATGTAAAATGTGTACTGCAAATATGTGTGCACATTATATTTAATCAATCTATTACATGCATTAATTTCTTATTGGAAAATTTGACTTAAAATTTATAGAAAATAAATTTATGATTACCTCCCTTTATTTACATGAAATCTTAAATTGGGTAATATCTTTAAGAATAATGCTTATTGGAACTTACAATATTGACAAATCTTAATTTGAGCAATGCCATCATATTTATGAAATAAAACCATGCAGAAATTGTGTTACAGGATCTTTAAATATAAGTTTGTATAATAATATGCTTAAAACTCGTATATAACATTTTCAGCTAACATGATTAATGTTTTGTTTGGTTTGATTTTTAATATTTACGCCTTTTCCAACAGAAAATTTCAAGAATATAGAAACTTATTACGGGTAGTTTATAAATCGTCTCCTGAAGTTCACCAGTACGATACCTTCCTCGCATTTATAAACAAAGCACTTTGATAAGCCTAGCCAGAAGGATATAAATTATGACATAATCGACTCCTATTACACGTTGACCACATGGCAGATCCAATAGCTTAACATAATAATACATGTATAAATTAAGTAAAAAAACGGTTTAAGCAAGGGGTTTTTTTAAAATTTCAATTAATTTTATACGGCATCCGCAAGATAAATTATTACAAACGTAACATTATCCATATTATTTGAATTAAATGGCGTCTCTTCTTAATTTCCCATGTGACGATAAACTTGTTGACATTTATAAAAAATCACTTTAATAAGCTTAGGCCTATACAAGATATAAACTTATGACATAATTAAAGACTCCAAATATTTACAAGTTGTTCTAGCCATATTGGCAAACGAATCCAATTAATTTAGCATTTATATCAAATAATATATCAGTTTATTATATTCTTATTTAGAATACACAAGAGATATTGCGGTTTAATGAACTTATTGATGAGGTGTTATTTTTTTTTATTAACATGTTAATTGCATACTTATTATACGGTCAATACACGCAATATAATTATTATTACTAATCTTCGATAAATTTTCAGTAAGTTCCGTAGGATGTACGCAGAAACATGTGATTTAATCTTATTTGCGTCAATGGAATAATAATATTGAACGTTAAAGCGTCATAGGGTAAACTATATGTTTATGACTTCTAGATGTCCTAAGTGATGTAAGATCGAAACGCAATGGTCTCTGCTTTTTTCGGACCCAGTCCGTCTGTTATCAGTTTGACTTCGTGTAAAATTAACTGGGAATATAAGAAGAATTTTCATTGGTCATTTTAAAATTTCAAACTGAAATCGGTAAATCTCATTGGCATTCTAAAATAAAATGTAAAAGGTAATTCTAACCGTTCTAACATGAAATGTAAAGAATAGTTTTACCATTGTAAATAACATTTTATGAAAAGCTCTAAAATAAAAAGTAAGGGATAGTGTTTGTCACTATACAAAAATGTAAAGGATAGTTCTATGATAAAATGTACAGGAGTGAGAATAGTTCTTTTAACTTTTAGGCTAATTTGTAAATGATTACAAATTTTATAAAGTCAAACGTAAAACAAGAATATGTGGAAGAGACACCTAAAGTAGGAGTTGCCCACTTTGAAAAGTCATCAAAATCAATCTGCTATAATTCAATGTTTACAAAATGATTATTTATTAGCTACATGAACATATTTATATGTCATTGTTATGCAAGCATTGCTAACATTTCTTTTTGTATTGGAAACTTATAAATAACGTAAATTAGCATGTTATCCAGTTTTACTTCGGCCGAGTATCTTTTCTTAAAGATACATATACTTCTTATTATTATTTTTTTCTGATTTACATTTTCAATATTATTGAATTGTTCTTGTTCTAATTGTTCTTATATGTTGTTCGTTTTCTTTTAAATAATAAATATGTTTTGCATTTATTTAAGTAAAATCAATACTCTTTTTAAATAATAAGTTTAAAAAAAATATATTTCAAATGCGATATTAAAATCAAAACATGTCATTTTATTGCCGTAAAACACAATTAAAATCGAGAAAAACAGTGTTTCTTAGTTTACATCCGGGCTAAATTGTGCAAGTTCTAGGCCATTTTCAGTAAAACATACTCCAAAAATGAAGACAGAGTATGCCTAAGACTACGGCAACCGTATGGATTTCATTTATTTATTTCAATCATGTAAATAGTGATGTAGTGATTTCCGAATGACGGGTTTCTTTTTGGAGCTTAAACAATAAGTTTTCTTTCAGTTGAATTTGAATATTTAATGTAATTTTGTCTAGCCGCCAAACCAATGGATTGTTGCACTATCTCATATCTATTTGACATTTATTACTTTTTATGTGACGCTTTAACTTGCTACTCCAACGTTTTACGTTTACTGTTTTTCACTTTTTTTTTTCTCCCGTATCCATATGTTGAGTGCAAGCTTGAATTCTAACTTTGTCTGTTAGATCCTTAAACATAGAACAACAAAATAATAATTTGTTTGTCACCCGCAATTATGATTTGATGACAATTTGATAACATGTAGTTTTCCCTCCATCATTTAGCAAGCATTTATTCTAAAACTTTCCAGACATGAACAACATTGTTAAGATGAACAATAGACAGATTTGACAATGATTTTAGATAACCTACCTTTTATCAAGGCTCTTGTAAAATCATTAATATTGAATGTTTATGAATCAGTATAAAGTTGTCACGATATAACAAACTTTACAACAAACTCTTAACTTAACAACCTGGCCGCCATAAATGTTTATTTTTGGCAACAAAGTTAATAGGGAAAACCAAATGTATGCAATGAAAGCATCTTTTTTTTTGAAAAAAGCAAAACACTCAAAAACAATAGCATCTTTATTATGTGCAAACTTTGACAGAAAAACACTTTTTCTTCTTCTTTTTTTCTTTTCAGAAATTAAAACAATTATATTGAATACAAAACGTATTTTTATAGCATATTGTGTCGGCTCCATTCACCATTCTTTAACCTTTGATTGTATAAGCTGAGCCTAATTATTTATTGTTTTATAAACATCATGTAGTGTCCTAATGAAATGTGTAATATTTCAAATGCCACAAAAATTGTTATCACATGATTACAAGAATTGAGAACTTGCACAACTATTTGATCAATAATCATTTATAATGAAATAAATATCATCGGACTGTGGATTTTAAAGTTATTTGATTCATAAAACAATCTCAGCACAAAATGATCCTTCGAAAGCTTCAATATAATTTACATTGAAATTGCAGGCTCGGTTTGATTGGGTTTGAACATGAGGGATAATGAATAAGTGAGAACTTAATTCTCAACACTTAAAAGGTTGGCGTAAATGATCCCGAAGGACAAGAAAAAAATTAACAACACTGATCTTAAGTACGGAGCAACTTTTTACAGCTTGTAACACGGAAGTTGGCACCTGCTTTTGTGAAGTTTAAAAATCTGGAAACAAAGTGATCCCTCCGCAGCATTAATCATAACAACATTACATGAAAATTGCAGTCTCGGCTTAATTGACAACGGCTTGAGCGGTACTCAATTCTCAACACTCAACATTGAAGTTCCGTTACATTTCATTTAATAATTTAGTTATGTGTTTTTCAATTCATGTGAATCAGTATCCCACTAAGTAATTTCCCGTATTGCATTTGAAATTTTATAACTGGTATGACTTTTGCAGAAATAACATTATCATAATGTTTTTAATGTAAGTTTTGATAATTAAAAATAAAAGAAGATGTAGCAGGAACTTCACCCACCTGTTCCGTGTTTCAAATGGTAAGAAAATACTTTTGTATTCAACATTTGTGAAGATTTACATTTATTTAAACACATTAAAATATCACTAGATTTCCTGGTTGCATTTGAATTCAGTTTCAGAATAAAAAGTAACAAAAACTTTGCCATATAAAGGAGACAAACAAATTACTAATGCAAACTTTTCATATCCTGATTTGTGTGCTCCGTAAAATATAATTATGTAATCTTTCATGTCATGATTTTTTCCCCTATTTCTACAAATCCTGTCGCACATGTTACTGGCTGCTTATTAATACTTTGCAAAAGAATCACATTGTTCTTTGTCTTTATTATTTATAAAAAGCTAAATCACACTGTTTAATGATTTAGTATTCAAAATGGACATGTAATGTTACTTAATTTGAACATATTTTTTGTGCACTATTAGTAAATTACATGCAACGCATACTCGTAAATGATCATTAAAACTGTAAATGTTTTAAAATAGTATCTACATAGAAGCCTAAATGGGTTGAGAATTAAATTTAAACTAGCATTGCAAAACAGTATACATTCTTCTATAAAATGCTAACACATCAACAGATTATAAGAAAATATGCTGTTATTTACGCCACTTCATTAAGCTATGTGTTCAAAGCGACAAAATCGACAAGTCTTTTACAGAAACCCACCATCTTATTTCCCTAAGCAAGCAGCATTCTTATATCTAAGTTTCAAACTATGTTGAATATAATACAATTTAAATATATACACAAAGCAGTGGATATTTGCAGTAAGATTCTGCGTTTTAGGTCATAAACGCGTATTTACACAAAGAATGTATTTAATAATTAATAATTAAATGAAGATAAAATGTGCTATAAAACATTTATTTATGTGAACAGGCATATAATGTTGTCCTTGTCATGGTCATTTACATAAAAAACTTAACTTATTTAACTTTTCTTAATACGATAAATTATATAGAGTCCAAATGAAGGTTAGAGCAAATAATTGCTTTACTTTATTTGCATATAGATTAGACAAAACGTCTGCAAGGTTTTGTATGTCCCTACAAAATGTATTTGTATATGACAAGAAGAGGCTACCAGTTCTAAACATATTATCTTTTTACAATTATCAATACTTTGTTTAAAACATAAACGTCCGCACGGGTTTAGGTATACTAAGTTTAGCTTATTCACTAGGAATTAATAATTTAAGTGACACCGATTTTGTCTGATTAAAGGAATTATCAAATAGTGTTTGTCAATATGCATGCAAACACATTTTCATATATTATATTAACTATATGTTGTTAATTTCCAAAAGAACCATGAAAACAAACACAAATGGCAACAATAAAGACATTACTCAGTAACATAAAGTTTGGCATTTTTATGGCGTAATGACTGGAACGTTAAGAAAATTTTGCCTAAAATAATAATAAAAATGTTATAACTTATTTAGGCCCTAAGCTTATTTCAGAACCTAATATAGTCATGTAGAAATAGTGTTTGATGTAATACTGTCCTTAGTATTGATTATACCAGTAATATAATTTGAGACATGTTGACACTTGTGATAAAGAGATAGTAAATTCTATTATTAGTTAACGCTTTCTGTTTGATAAAAGTACTGTGTAACGTAATGATAGTTTTATATAATGTATTGACATTGACCATTTGATAGTATTGTATGCTTATTTGCTATTCGTAATGTGTACGCATGGGCATATTGCCCAAATGTACTTTCACACAAACTCTTGAAACTATTGTAAAGAAATTTAAACTCGTCACTTGAGGAATAAAGAAGAGACGACATTAAATTCAAACATGGTGGCTAAGTTATGTTTCCTTGTAAGCATTTATGCTTACGAAGCCAGGTAAATGAATGAAATAAATGACATGCTAATGTTTTGCATTTTAAAACTGTCTACATGGCTTCCATTTCGTATAACGCAACATTACATACAGTTTCTTAGTAAGTTTTAAACTTAAGCGGATATAAGACTAGACTTAAATTTTATACATATTTGAAACATGTATTATTCATGTATGCTGAAAATGATTTATATTGGACATATAATTTAAACTTATATTTAAGGTAGACTCAACGCTAATGCATTACCTCCACTTTGAAGAGTATTCGAATAGGCTAGAATCACTGTCGACTACAATGGAACTGACTCTATATTGGTTGGATCAGCCCAGTTTGCATACACTTGCGGTGAAGACTAATGTAGACACAAAGCATAGGAGAATGGCGTGTGTTTTGCTCTTTGAGGGAGGAGTTTTTTGTATGTTAGATTTCTAAATGTTTTTTTATTGTTTGAATTGATTTCAAAATAATTTTTAATTTATTTTAGTAAGATTTTATCCTTTTATCCGTTTAAATGTTTTATATGTACCATTGTACAACGCCATTGAAAATTGTTATTGAAATAGGCGTTTAATCAAATAAAATGTTTTATGTTTCATGTTTCATACTGATTCAGAAAATTTATTTAATTATGCTTTCTTTCATTATGTCGGCCAAACACACATGTTATGTTAAAGATCTATGAAAGGGCGGTCTTTAGTTTAGATCCACATATTGTGCTGAGTTACAATAAGAAAATACGCATATAATGATATATTGAAGTACAATGCAAAATGTCACTAAATATCCTGATAAATTGCAATTCGCACGGAATACGAAAAATTCTTTACGCCCACCGAATGCAAGTTTTGTGTCTTCTAGCCATTGTTAACATACATACTGTAAATTAAATTACTGTAAAATGCCTAAAATATAACACATGTCAAAGATAGCAAGTTTTAAAGTAAGTGTTATTATAAGTTTGATTGTCATTAGCAAATTTGTGTTACGGTGTACTGTTAAAGAGTCCAAAGAGTTACTCATTGGACCTTTACCTCAACTTTTTTCTTTCTTCTTTTGCAGTTATAATTAGTATTTTGTACGGAAGTCACAAAGGGCAAGAAATACAATGATGCATTACAAATGTCCAAAGTGTGTGTCTTAATGTGCAATTACATAAAATTAATGCCCCACCGACGCACTGAATGAACGTCATAACTGACAAACAAAATGTATGAGGTAGACAAAATTGCCAAAAATATACTTTTCTTATTAGCATGTAGATCAGTGGTTCGTGAACTGTCTGCTCATCAATTTATTGTAAATTATTAAATCCGGAAGTTATCATGAAATGTATTAGCAACTCAGGATGAGACTGACCGTGCCAGACATTACCTTATATATTAGCGAAATTGTGACATATCCATTTATCAGGCATTAATAACGTATAGATCCGAACACATTTACGATACAACGGCCCATTTATATCCAGATAATGTTCTGTATATACCACCTGGGAATTTACAGAAGACAGAGATATCACATATACCTGGCATGAACAACTACAATATAAATGAACAGATACATCTTTTTGAGTCTCGTGGTAACATTGCCTGTTGCATCACTTTTACATGAAAACAAAGCCACTATTTTCACGTTTACTAGACACCATGAATATTTGTTTATAATCGTAATTTCAAACATCAAAAATGATCTAAATTCTTCGAATATACATTATCTATGTTAACATGACCTATTCATAAAAAACATGAAGAATACAACAAAATACACAGTAAAAGTGACAAGTCTAAAGATATGTGTAACAGTACATGTTTTGTTTATATTATCAATATCCATTAATATTGTCTGTTACTATACACAAGGAGATACATTTTAGCTGCCTTACTAATTTTTAAGACCAGGAAATACCAATGTCTAACTTTTCCAACTTAACAACAATTATTGTACGCATTTGAATCATACTTAAGACCTTTCTTCATTTTATCACAGATGTCAAAACATTAGGATAGCATGTGATAACTGTTTAGACAAGTTGATGATGAACACAGTTATAGATTTTATCATTTATAAATAATGTCTCATTAGAAAGGTATAATAATCAGTACATTCTCTGATAAATTGTACCAACTACATGTAAAATTGAGCATCCAAAAAATCTAAAAGACAAGAACATAATATCATAACAATTGATATATACTAACGAATGAAATGTTCAGGAGATTAGTGCGCAAAACGTGATAAGATTTAACAAAATCTTTCGGATTACCAATTGATTCAGTATTCTAAATGTTTATTTTATGCTTTTCAGTGGGTTACTGATTTATCCGTGAAAATTATATTTGATAATTTCACAGTGAAAATTATCAAAATATAATTTCACTTTTTTCAATGACGAAACTACTTTTTTAAGATTTTCCCCATGTGGTACCTGAATTTTATTTTTACTGACAATTCTGACAATATCAGGCTGTTAAAAAAATAGCAAAGCTGAAATAGATAAATAACATAAATGTCAAAAGTAATAAAGAGAGAAAACTTACTTCTATTCCTTCAAATTCCAATCACAAAATTTCGTCTCTAAATTTTTTTGTTTCGTTTTTACAGTCTGAAAAATACATTCCTTCCCCATGAAAAACTGCTCTTGATGACATTTGGGCATATTAAAGTATCTTACGAGCAATAACTGCCGTATGCTTTATGAAAAATTGAAAAGCATTGACAGCTATCACTCGTAAAATAAGTAAATCAACCCAGCGTTCCTTACAATGCCTTAGCAAGCTTCCAAGTTTTCCATTTTCCAAGCTCCTTTTCTGAATGTTTTCACTTCTGTCAACACTTATTTTTTGTCTGTTACAATCCTCAAATAAGTTTTCTTTCTTTTAAAAAGGTGTATGACTAACAAATCCAAATTATATCCTTCTGTATCTTACACAATTATTTTCCTCCCATGAAATACACGACTTTAAAAAATGGCTGCCGTTTACATTTTACAAAGCCAGGTCTAATATAAATTCGCAGTAAGTAACAGAAATATGGATGGATGGTTGGACTTTTTCTCCTACAAGAATTGTTTGTTTTTATTATTAAAACAAGCGATCGTTCATATTTTTTAATAAAATGAATAAATATCACATTCATTTAACCTTCATTGGTGGACTTATTTTTCAGCTCAAGACTTTTTTTTTGTAATGAGAAATTCCCTCTAAATGGGGCTCTCAATGGGGGAAACAGATTTTAATATCAACGTTAAAATTATGGAAATTTCGTTTTAACTTGTTTTAAAGCATAAAATAAAAAGAAAATTTGTCTGTTTGTTGTGTAAGATGTAATTTTATTTCATCTCGTGAACTTTAAAAACAGTATTCTCACTCGTGGCTACGCCACTCGTGAGAATACTGTTTTTAAAGCCCACTCGATGAAATAAAATTTCATCTTACACACAAACAAACAAATATCCTCTATATATTATTTTTATGACACAGAACAGAGATTATGTATACATTTTATTACACATATAAATAAAAATATATTGCAGTTACTTCACAGCACCAGAAGTAACTATTAATGTACGGAATTTATTTTACAAATATAACATTGTGTCTACATACATCTTGACAGATATTATTGGCATAATGTTCTAATTAATAGGCAACAATCTATTTGAAATTTGCTTTTATAATTCTCATGACGTGCTTGATCATATCTACTTGCACTGTACAACGTCTCAGACTTTGAATGCTGAAACATTACATGCAACAGAAACATTGCATTCTATTTACAAAGATTATCTAGATAGTAAATTTGACTTTCATTTTAACATAAAATTTATTTTTAAGGGGCGTGAATGGCAAGAATGTTGCCAAAAGAAAAAGAAAAATTAACTATTCATATTAAAATACAGTTATTGAGATCATTTGACTATACAAATAAGTATACATGTAAGACATGCTAATAATAAAAGTACGCTTCTTTTTTATGCCTTCCGATAAAAAGTCCACTTAAAGAGAAAAATGCTGTTGAAATTCACGCCCGTCTTTTAAAAATATGATTTGATAAAACTGACATGTGAATGATGATATTACAAGGTCGCATGTTTAATTAACGTTTGTATTGTCTTTTTACCTTAAAGTTTCTGTTGTTTATAAACAATTTTATAAACAAAAAATTTCTTGAATTTTGCTCAACTAATGATTTCTTTTTTATTCCAAAAACGCTCATTGCGATCATTGTTTGTACACTAGTTTTGTTATCTAAGCTAGTTATGTTTGATTCTTTGCATTATCTCAGATGTGTCTGTTTCCGTTTCTTACTGTTAATTTCAATAACAGATTGCTGAGATATTTCATTTTTGCGTAATAAGTATTGCATATATTGATCATGACAAATTGTATCATCAGTACAACGCATTATGATATATGCAGTTTCCAGTATACAGTTATTCTTTTTCGTTTGCACTAATTTGTCTTATTACATTACGTTTCCTTTATGTATGTTGAAGATACCATTTAAGTATAGTCTATTAATATGACGCACTGATTATTCATGCAAGACGAGACAGACGTAGGTGAGCTTGACAATCTAGTTGAAAAACAAACTGAGAATGCGCGCCCAACTCTGTTGGAGTACAAGTACAAATAGGTATCATACTGTATATATGTATAGGAAAATAACATGTATTACATGGAACATAATAGAAACAGCAACACGTCGTTACTGCAAAGGTTGTAAAATTTATTTGACTTTTACGTCGTCTCCTTATTTCTTAATTTCCCGAGGGTTAAATAGATATGCAAATTTCACCACGTTATTTTTATCAACTGAATGAATCTGACAAAAGAAAACCCGCAAAAGTATGAGTTTTACAATATTTGGTAGTCCAGTCCTGCAGGCGAATATTAAGCATGACTGTTTAATATAATTCGTTCCATTTATTAAAACAATTAAAACTTGAACAAGTAGCTTTTACAATATTGGGTGTAAATATTATGTTTATGATCACTTTTTTACTTTTGGTGCAATTAGTACTTATGCCGAGATCGAAGTTTTGTATTTCAAACAATAAACAAACAAACAAAATTTGTGTTCGATTTTTAACTTAAATATTAGTCAAATGAAGTGTGTTTGGCAGGCTATGTCGTTTGCACGATTATTTATGGTCTGAATATCAATTTCAAAAAGAGCTGCATTTCAGAAAGATTCATAAAATATATACGCCAATTCTTCAAGTTTCACCATTAATTTACACTAAAACTTTTATCAGAAAATCTAAAATACCTATCGACCTTGTAACTGAAATGTTAATAATTTCTGTTTTGGTTTAGAAGAGGACAAGATGAATGTATTTCAATAGAAGACAGTACCTTATAAGATCTCGTAAAAAGTTAAAAATTTCAAACACTCTATGATCTAAAATGATTTTACGTTCGGAAATAATTCTGTTCCGACATCGTTGAATATATTTTCTTAGAAAACTTTAATTCAAATCATGTGATTTCATGTAATCTGTCCTACGTTTAATCCTGTTACCGCATCCCCTTAAAAGAGGTTTATGTTTATATTTGAAAGATTATTCGACTATATACGTTTTAGATAAGTCAAATAATCGATTGTCTAGCGTATTTTGAGACAAATGTCGATGTGCAATTACGCCTTCACAACATCATTACATTGGGTGTCATGCTTGGTCTAATGTAACGACACAAAATCAACAAACTAAAAAAACTAAAAGAAAAAACACACAAAAATAAACACACAAATTGTTCTTTATTTTAAAAGCACATTGTGACATAGAACTGAATGTTAATTTATTCTGTAGAAACGGACATTTGTGTTTTAAAATGATGTATTAATAAATCTACACATTTTATAAGTTCATTAGTACTGAATTCTGCTGGACGCCTCTGCATGAAATTACGAAAGGGTGATCACTGAATAGTAGTTTCGTGTTTTTATTTTGCAAGCGAAATGGCGACAAAGTGATCACTGTTTTGCATGTTTGTGTTTTTCTTTAACCCGCAACCAGTCCGCAAAATGAATGTGCTTAAATATTTTATACATAAATTATATTTATAACAAATTCATGCCCATGAATTCACATTATTTCCAAAATCTGTAATAATAGCCTTTTCATTCTTGATTTTTCCTATATACATATACAAGAGCATGCTTCAATGAATTTAAGGAAAGGCAAATGCATTTTATATATTCTGCTTTTAATAGAAAATATCGTATGTCTGTATTGCAAATAATTGATTGTAGACTACAGTTAAACAATTCTGATGGAATAAAGGAGAAAACAGGAATCAAAGCAGGTATCTTTCTTTTGGGCAGCCTTGCATGACATGGGGTATTTTATTCATTTTTTTAACATCTAAGGATATAAACATTAACTATAAACTCAGGTTATTATCGTTATAAGATCCGACGATGAATAAGAAACAAAAACTTGGTCTGGAGTTATAATCGTTTCTATAATGTTACACTACATATTCATTATTCAACAAGTTTGCATTTCCTGCAATCTATTAATTTCCCAAATGATTAATAAATATGCAGACTTTTATTTATACAACTATGTCTTGTACTGAACAATGTATTTACAAAGCGTAGGACATGCTTATTTGGCTAACTTCATTTTAATCAATCAAACAAACAAGACATTGATATTGCATTTCTGTTTGTTTCTTTGCTTTTAAAGATAATAAAATTATATCTCTGTGTTATAAATACATATTTTATACATAGCGATCGCAACATTAACCAAGCTCTGTTTTTTTATTAAGTTCCTTATAAAACTTCATTCTTGCAATTTAGTTTGGTGGCCCTGTGCGTTATTTGTGAAATACATGTGTGCTAAGATAAGCAATATTTTTTTTATTTTGATCGGAGTAAATTAAAGTTAAATATGGTAATGAATCTAATATTTCATCTCAAAATTAAGTTTTATGTGGACTTCAAGAAGATACCGTTTAACAGTAAAAAATAACAAATTAATTTATCTATCTATCAAAGTCAATTGTTAACCTACATGTATATAACATCTCATATAGGATAAGTAATTGGTGGTTTGCGGACAAAAGCGTAATAGTGGTAAGTTTATCAGATCGGACTCTGAATATCATGAAAATACGACATTGAATTTTATTATTAGTACATGTATTTATATCCGCTTTTTTGTGTCCCCACTATAACGTTTGGGGGGGGGGCGGCATTTAGATTCGCCTTTGTCCTGTATATTGAGCTTATATTTAAATTACTCTTGGCTAGTGTCTTGGGTCATAATAATCTAATTCAGGCTATATTCGTCCGTACGTCCGTCAGCAAATTATATTACATACATTATAGACTGAAGGTTATATAAATGATAATTGCTTATGTTTGTTTGCATATAGATAGCTAAAATGTCTGCAAGCAATGTTCACTGTCTGCGAAATGGATTGTTTATATGACAAGAACTCATGTAAAATAGATGTATTGAAAAGTCACGTAAATCACATTAAAGTAAGAGTTTGAAGACAAAAACGTTCAGCGCAACGGATGTTGAATTTTCAATTTGAGATACAAACATATGCATTTACTTTGGTTGAAATAATATGTATGTGTAATTTATAATATTTTAACCTTCAACATGGTGATAATATCACAACATGACGCGGATATTGTAAAAATTACACAGGGCTGTCGATGTTGTTATTGATATTTTTAACCCAAGATTTCAAATTGTTTCCCCTTAGGGATCAAGGGTTGACAGATATTTATCGGAATTACATATGGAGTTGTTTAAGAGCTATGTCCTAAGTGTCGTATTATGAAATATTATCTACGAGGGAAGTATGATTCATGCGCCTTATTTGCTTTTCCTTTTCTGTTGTTTTCAATTTCAATATTTTACTCAAAACGCATGTAAAAGAAAGTATATTCAAATAACTGTCAATTAGATTATATCGTATCGTGTTTTTTTGTGTGTGTTTTTTAACAAGAACAAAAATACTATTAACAGGTTATATCATTCACATATAATAAGTAGTCCAATTTTGCATTCCATATAGTTGAACATCATTGTGGCTGAGGAGTTGGGACAAAATGGGTTCGAATTACTAGAGTCTATCCATCTTTTAGCTTTTAAAATTCAGCAAGTGAAATGGTTTTCACCTCTGGTGTTGCTCAAATTTTTTGTAACACGCGAGGTTGGCAAACAGAGTATTTCCTGTTTCATATGACCTAATTTGCGTTGGTGCGCCGTAGAACCAAACCAAACAATTAATACGGTTCATACGTTCAATCGTAAATATTCATCCAGTATGATATATTGATATAATATATGTCTTAATATCTTATATATGAAAGTAAGTTTTCTTCAGAAATATTTAGTTAAATCAATACATTGTTTCATCGAGGTATCAGGATTTGAATCATTGTTTATCAGTAAAGTATGTGTTCGATATATAACACTAGAAAATGGATGATGCCTTAGAAGCAATAAATACAACCATATTTTATGAAAAATAATAATAATAACATACTCTGTTTTAGTGGTGTGTATAGGAAAAATAAAATGATGTGAAACATTCCTCCCATAGCAAGGGTTTAATCGGTATCCTATCTTCAACACTAGAGTGCTAGGTTAATACGTGAAGATGCTTCGAAATTGACACAAGAGTGAACAAAAAATACATATGATGAGAAACGACAGTTTCAGTCTAGAAAGAGTCATTTCACGTATAAACGTTAATTCGAACTGAACTTTTCTAATATACTTAATGATCATGTCTAAATGATTGACTTAACAGATTATTAATTTAACATATTTGCATACCAATGAACCAATACGTCTTTTAGGAATTGCAGTTGTCTTAGAAAAATAGTGTTTTAGAGGTGATGTTCTGGACATTATTTCCCAAAGAGGAAACTTTGTTAACCGATTTGCTAAAAATCTAGTAAAATTCTAGTGCCATAATTGAATTGATTTTTTTATTTCTTAAACATACACTTAGTAATAATCTTGATATTGACATCTGAAAGCAATGTATATTCATGTACTAGGCATTTGTTATGTCGGTTATTAATCAACAATTCATAAGTCGCTAAATATTTTATACCTAGACATACTTTTTGTCACAAAATATAAGGCACCAAAGTCCAATAATCGCAATGTAAATATTGTTCTTAAATAGGGTGTCACTTACCGAACTGTCTCCTTGTAAAATAAATGGAGATGAAAATTATAATAAGCTATTTTTTATAATGTGTTCAAAAGTGTTATCCGTTAATCGTCCTAATAATAAGAAAGAATTTGAAAGAAAGGAATGTTTCGTTGCTGCAAATAGAACGAATTAAATACTAAATTATATAAAACAACAACACATGCGTACTGTCATATAAAAGAGCATTTGATGTTATTACAAATTTAAACCAATGAATTGATTGTCGTGCAGACACTTTGTCAAACTGTCTGAACATCAATTTATTATAGAAAATTACCTGATTTATATGTGAGTTATGAAAGACACATTAGTCAGGAATTAAGGTAATGAAGATGTAACGTTCAACTGCTCATTAACATTCAAATAATGCCTTGCATATGTCCCTTGCGAATATATAGAAGACATACATACTACAAATACTGGACATTTACCATTGCAATATAAATGATAATCTTTTGCAGCTGATAAAGTGATTCACATGGTTGCTATATTGCCTGAAACTCTTCTCTTTAGGAAGAACACATTTAAAATCAGTTTGCACTTTCTCCTCACATTACTGGTGTGTCTACAATTTGAGTCTGTGAATTTTTATTCGTAATTGTTACATCATCATGCACATTGATAACTTAAATTGTCTAGACTGAGATGTCATACTTTTGTTAAACATTATTTTGTATTACCTTAAATGCAAATCGGTGGTTGAGAAATGGTCAGTTGATTGGAAAAAATCAGTTGCCTCCTAAACAGTGTGCAGTTAACTTTCAAAGTTGTTGAAAAACATCACATTTACTGAAATTGAGTTTTTGTAAAGAAATCATGTCTTGACAAGTGGTACAAAATAATTGCATTAATGCTTAAAGAGAAATAATGCACACAACTGATGTTATTAATATTACAAAAGTCATTCGGAATAAAGATGTATTGTGTTATTGACAAAGCAAAAAGAAAAAAAATGAAGAAAATAAGTTTAATATCTACATCTACAATTTTTATTTTTACAAAATAACACCGTTTCAACATATCAATTGATTTTGGCACGGAATTTGAGTCTTGACACATTATTTTAATTGCTTTTTATCTTATTGTTATGTAATCGATTTGTTTTGGTTAAAGGTAGAATGATTAACACATGGTTTCCTGGCTGTTTTCATATATCACAACACTAGTCTTAGATTATATTCACTTTAACGTTCACTTACTACTTTTCAAATTCTGAACACCTTACTACAAACACACATGTCGTACACAAGATAAACTATTTTCATAATAGCCTGTATGTTAAATTGTAAGAGAAAAACTGCTTTTTACAGAAAACTTAACACTTAACATAGCCAATCATTTTTAAAAAAGGAAAACTATATGTTACCAACAAAAATTCTGAAGCGTGCCTTGTATTACTGTGTATACGTATTATATAAGATATGCCTTTTTAATGAAATGTTTTTTTCTAATACAGTAACTATATCAATAAAGAAGGAAAAACAAGTAACATTTTAACATTTCTATAGACTAGACATCTATAGACATCGTTGAAGCCTCTCTTTTGAAATATACGGATAGAGTGATATTTTACATACGTTGAGATAGTCTGCTCAAAATACAAAAGAAAGTCAAATTAATTCGTTTTCTCGTTTACTGATTAAATCATTATATCAAAGTTTTGATTGCCAAACCTTGCTGCACACAGTCAATTAGAACATATTTAAATGATAACTTCTACAAACATAAATGAACATAAACATAACAAACAACATAATTTGTAAACGTAGGTATTCCTTTGAAAATGAAAATAACCTACGTGTTCTAAAATTGGCAAATGTCACTTTAGTATACTGATTTTACAAAACTTGACTATCTAAATCAGCATGCAATACATGTCAATTGAAAAAAAGCAAACGTCCTTCAAAAATAAACAATAACAGTTCATAATGTGTACAACAAAACACATTTGTACAATATACAGATGCGATGATTTAAAACATTTTTAATGTAAGCCAAAACCTAGTAAAATAAACATAATCAAAATATGTAACGCATGGGTTTAACGTATTCGATCCATTTGTCTTTTTGAATTAACACAAAGATGAATAAATAAATAAAAACGAACTAAAAAACGTTATTCAGGTAAACAATAAATAACGTGTCGTCCTGGCATTTCCCTGTATATATATATATATTAGATCTTGAATAAGTTGTCAGACAATATGCTTCATTTGCAAGGCTAGTTTGATTAACAAACGTGTCTACGAAATACCGAAAATCTTTGGCACACGTATTGTATCAAATGCCCAAAATGTTCTGCAATTATACGTAACAATAATAATGCAATGGACAGAAACTAATATGTTAGTAAACGACATTGACAATGTAAGCAATATAAGTAAATTTAAGATAATGTTTGGCCCTGTTTAACAATCTTAAAAGTGAAAAATACATTTTTTATTAAAGAAGCTAACGATTATATTTATTTGAAGCAATCAACCCTCTTCAACCACCAATTTATATTATAGATATACAATCAAATATTTTAAAAGATATGGCATGTCAGTCTACGATAAATCAAGTAAAAAAACAAGAATGAAGATCAACAAGGCAAGGAACGCAGCCCCCGGCACACTTAAGCAGGGCACTCAGAAGGTGCCAATCCAAAACCGGGAGTGTACACATTTTAATTATGACATTTACATATTAAAAAGTACGATTGAAAAAAATCAGAGCGTCACATCATGCGACAATGTTAAGTGATGAATAGCTGCAGCCAGATTTGATGAATCTGCTCTTTCTATAGAAAAGATATACCACGCGTTTTTATTACGGGCTAATCATTATCATCTCAAAAAGATGAATCATTAATATTGAAATCGTTAATGTCCCGTATATGTGTTATTTATGTGTTCTTATATTATCAGGGGATATATGCCTGACATTATTTGAATATTTATGAGCAGTTGGGCGCATAGATATGTTTAGATCTTCATTACATTATATGTATGTCACAATGTCTCATATAAATCAGGTAATATCTAACAAGTTCTTTCACGGCCTAAGCTGCTTATATGTTTTTTTATTAGTTTCGCATTTAATTATCTTAAATAAATTGATGTTCAAAGGTCCAAGAAAGTTTATGCAAACACGAAAATCAATGTTTGTTTAAATTTTTAATGACTTCATGTGCTCTTTCTTTTGACAATACGCGTTTGTTGTTCTTGTTTTTTGTATGTAAATTTGAATAGTTACTTAATTCGTTCTATTTTCAGCAACGGCCGATTCCTGACTTGCAAATCGTATCTAATTTCTATTTTATGTTTTAGCAAAGAACAATTTTGTAAATATGACCATGAAAAGACTTGTCTCTGAAACGACATGCTAAATAGATGATCGTAATTGTCATCTCTAATTATTTTACAACCAAAAAAGTTCGGTAAGTGATCGAATTCGGTTCGGATCATATTAAAGATTCAAATTGCGTTTATTTGATTATGTTTGTGACAGAGTGTATGTCTAGGAATACAATATTTTGCGATCCATAGCTTTTTTATAGAAAAACGACATTACGCAGTTCTAGAATATGTATTTAAATTTCTTACAGATGTCAATGACAGACTAATTACTTTTGATTTAGAAATAAAAAATATGATACAGGGACAATATGCATAGATTGCATGTTTGCATTTACTAGAAGTGACCTTTCTTGCATTATACGATCGTAAAGAAAGCCATTTTGTGACTTTTGTAACATATCGATATATTCAGTGACAGAATGCCTCTAAATAATACAGATTAATATGATTAACACTGGATATTTCTTAGTTGAAACTTTATAGTACATACAGTTATGGCCTCCAAATAAATATTACATATCGTATTTTTACCAAATCGGTTAACAAAGTTTCCTTCTTTGTGAAATAATACCAAGAACATCACAGTCAGATCAGAGATAACGCACAAGTGTACGTTTGTACGCAAGTGACGAACTACTTATAAAACATAATCTTTGAAACAGTGATTAGAGATGAAATACAAGAAAACATTTGACCTGTATACATAGATTAAATTTTCTTTTATTATTTCCCCGATAAACAGTATATTCTAGAAGTCTGGAGAAAACGGACCATGATATTTTTAGTTGAATTCACTCCTTTCGGAATAAATATATTTGCTGAAAACTAAAATGCATATGTATTTCATAAATGACGTCTCCTACAGGTGCATCGAACTAAAGACTTTTTATAGGGTATTTTATTCAGCTTTGATATATATTATGATATATATTATTGCTAGGAAAAAATGTTTTGCGTAAAGTTAAATAATCTGTAAAGCTAAGAAATAAACAGAAATACAATATCAATGTCTGGCTTTTTGATTGATTAAAACGCAGTGAGCCAAATAAGCATGTCCTGTGCTTTTTCGATGTATGGTGCAGTATAAATAAGTCTGTATATTTAATAATATTTTGGGAAATGAAGAGATTGCAGAATATGCAAACCTGTTGAATGTTGAATATTTCCCTACACATAATAAAAATGATCATAGCTCCAGACAAACATTTTGTGTCTGATTCATCGCTGGATCTTATTGATGATGTGACATTAAAGTTTACGTTACATTAATTTACTATTAACATATTTAATTAGATGATAAAAAATACAAAATCTCATGCATGGCTGTCTCAATCGATAGATGTCTAACTCAAATGCTGGATCTAAGAGATACATAGATTCAGATGCATTTAGTCCCATTACGATCACGCAGGATTAAACGGTGGCTTGAATTCGGATGCGTCAACCCTTGAAAGCCAGCCCTCAGTCACCAGGTGGCTTATGAACGTAAAGAAACAGAATACTATATAGCAAAAACTTAACGAAAGTAAATGTTTCATGCTTGAGATACTCTTAAACAATATATAAATCGAATGGTCCACGCAAACACACAAACAATGGTGTTTTAGACAACCCAAACCATCACATTACTGTTATATGCAATGCTAACTTTGATATATTAAGATAATGTTATCACCAATGCTGTTTGCCTAGGGAAATAAGACGTCACTTTTGTATGAAATCTTGTCGAATTTTTCGATTTAAACAATGACGTTAACACATAACATTCTATGGCGGCATCATATTTTCTTAAACGCTGTTGATTTTGAAACATGTTTTGGAACAACAAATAACATGACGTTATTTAATATACTTTAATATGCCAGTTTGAATTTGATTGTTTACCCTTTTACCCATTTATGCTTCCATATAGATGATAATTTTAAAACATGTCATTCTTTATAACACTACATGTCCGTGTTGTATATTATATTATTAAATAATTCATTGTTCTCTTCTTCAGTATCAACGTGACACGTCATTCAGACAATAAAATGACATTGCTTATGAAAACGCGTAAGAAAGTGAGTTTTGCTATGCAACAAGCAGCCAGTTCAACATGTTTTGCAGAATTAAGAAAAAACAATATTAATGACATGAATAATTAAATATTTTAAACGAATCACAAAAGTTAAGATAAGAGGATAGTTTGCATTAAGAATAAGTTTGTCACCTGAAAATGACAGAGTCAGTGTTACTTTGCATTCTAAAACTAAATTCAAATGCAACCAGGAAGTGTCGTGTTATCTTCATGTGTACAAATAAATGTAAATCTTCACGAATGTTGAAATCAAAACGTTTCCTTGATATTTGAATCATGTATTTTTGCGTGTTGTTCCTGCTGCATTTACTTGTTTCATTCAAAACTTACATTACAAACAGTTTATTTGCAAAATGAATACTAGAATTGCAAATGCAATAACAAAAATAAAAATTGTAATATTATATGTTATTTGGGTTTTGGAGTGATATATGTGGATATATTACCTGTTAAGATTTTATATCTTATAATATATATCGAGCCGTCAGGCGAGGGTGATATTTTATCTTGGCAGGTAATTTATCCACATATATCACTCCAAAACCAAAATAATAATTTTATTACCCTTCCCCTGCCGAGTTTAGACGATTTTTAAAAAAATCATTGCTGCTTCAAATGAAACGTCGAAATAAGATTCCCTTTAGGATACCTCTTCGTCACAACATGACGTCACATAAATACACGACGTATTTTTCCCGTACCTTACGAAAGTAAACAAGAGAAAAGGAGTAGTCTATTGAACGCACTTTTTTGTAATTAATATCAAACTTTCACAAGGTCATATTTGTTTTCGATACTGATGGTAATATGTATCATTACTCTACTTTGGTAAATATTGATCATTTGACAGTTAAAAAGTGCTTTTAAATCGGAATTTACACCGCGTAAAATCGAACCGTACGCGCATCACCTCAGCGCATGTTGTTTACAACGTTGGGTACAATCTCCACACAGTGATCTCCCCTTAATTCTTCGGCGTAGAATTCTGCCAAGGGAGGTAATCACTGTGAGAGGAGTTTGCGTTGGGTAGAATGTGTATATTACCCGTCTGGCTCGGTTATATCAATTTCTTTCGGGTGATCAATATCCAATCAAAAAGGCGGAAAAAATCTGGAAGGGTAATAAATCTTTATATTTAGTTCCATAGCAAAACGATAGTAAAAATATTTTTATTATAGGTAATCTATCAGTAACAAAATATCGTACTGCAGACATAAAATATTTTCAATTTGAAGCAGACAAACATATGCATTTTTACGGCACATCAACTCAATTCACCTCATATGACGCCGGACCAGAAAAAACTATTTTGGTTATCGGATGGGTGTACACATTTAAAGCAACAAAAGGAGGCAACACAACCACAGCTGGAGCTACAATATTCACAGACTCCGGTGATTTTTACCGAGTTAGAAGATTAGGTAAAAGATATATACATATGTATATGTTAAAAGATATATACTTTTTATTTAAAATGACAAAAATGTTTTACACAATGGGAAAAGTCAAACACGCATAAAAACGGACGCAATTTCTTTAAATTTTAAAGAAAATGACAATAAACTAATATTATACATGTATCAATTGTGAAGTTATTTATACAATTTATTTTAGAATATTGAGTATGTTGAGTAAATCTTATCAATTTAACATTATAGAGTTAAATAACAAAGTGAAATGTTATGTTCCCTTTGTTTTTGGCTTTATTAAGAAACGCAACATCAAAGTCGAATGATAGAAGTAAGTTTTATGACAGAAAAATGTTGTCAATATTATTGAATATATTTTGATACATGGGAAGTCAATATTGAAAACGGAAAATGATTCTCTCAACTACGATTTTTTTTATTATACGGTAGAACATCGCTAATTTCGTAATTACGCACGCAACTTGTGCCAGGACGAAAAAAAATCAGCAAAGACGTAGTGTTATAATCTCATTAACTTATTCCGTCTCTGACAGAGTTAAAGAGCGAAAACATCAGTTTCAACCAGTCTCTTTGCTGCATAACATAAGAGATTACATATTAGACTTAACTATTTTTAGAGATATATCAACTTTTATCCATGAATATAGAATGCATAAACACAATTAATAAAATACGAATATAAATTCTCTATGCACACAATTATACTAAAGTGCATTGGCATTAACGTGCATGTCTATTCGAACCTTATAAATGGAACAGTTTTAGCTTAATATAAAGTATATGCGTTGTTATTTGAAAATTGTACATGAATGCCTCGTTTATCTAACTTATTTTTTTTAGTAAAGTGTTCCACTGTAACAGTGGGCTATATTTGCAGCTTAAGTACATGACTTTGCTTTTTCGTGACTTCCTCTCGCATATTGCTACTGCAACAGTTAATGTACAATTTGTTGTTGTCTTGCAGAAAAAGCAAATACTTAATATATATTGTATGTGTAGCGTAATAATTTCTCCATGCTATATTGTGGGAGACATACGTGTATTGCATAATTTGAAGAAGTGAGTCAATAACGTGAAAATGGATTGATTGATATTTAACATACATTGTATTTTTATGTTCAAAATACAAAGAACAATTCATATTAATTCGTTTTTTATTGACCAATTGGAAACATTATATCAAAGTTTTTGATTGCCAAACATTGCTGCACAGTCAATTAAGAATATATTTAAAATATATCTTCTACACAGATAAATGATGACAAATAAAACAATGAGTAACAATAACCATTTCTATGAAAATGAAAATAACATTTGTGTATTAGAACTGGCAACTGCCTCTTAAATATACTGATTTTACATTTTTTTCTGATTTTTAAATCAATATGCCATACATATCAAGTGTAATGGAGGTATATTAATTTGAAAATAACCAGTAACAACTTCTTAATTAACTTAGTTATAAGTAATAAAAAGAGCATCGAAACACGAGGCTATCTGATTTGTACGAGGAGAGTAGCCCCCGAGTATTATTCAGGTTGCCGAGTGTTTTGATGTTCTTTCTCTTTTGTATCATAGTCAAACATAAAAACACGTTCCCTGTTGTCACAAAATGAAACCCCCCAAAAAAGTAACCAATGAACGAGCATCTGAATATGATATTTCTGTCGTTTTCCCTTTCTCCTCCGTCACAATAAGTAAACCCCACAAAAAATGAGCCAATCAATGGGCATGCTCTGGAGTGCGGGTAACTAATACCTGCACTCCAGTTAACGCACTGTGCATGTATATGTATGTATACGATTTAACTCTGACACATTGTCAACAGAAAGGTCTCCAAACTATGATACAATTTGTACAAAAACACATTTGTACAAATTTAGCTTAAATTAAAATCGTGTTTAAAAATGCAAGCAAAACCTAGTAAAGTATGCTTTATCAAAATGCGTTACGCATGCGTTTAATGTATTCGATCCACTTTAATTTAAAGTTTACAAAAAAGATAAATACATAAACACGAACAAGAAAACAATCATCTAGTGAAGAAAGGAAACAAGAAAAAACGTGCCATCCTGGTATTTCCCTGTAAATATTTTCGATTTTGAATTAGTTGTCAGACAATATACTTCATTTGCAATGATAGTTTAATCATAGACAACATCTGTGATTAGCGTGTCTACGAAACACCGACAATCTTTGATTTGCATCTTTTGTCGTCAAGATTAATGTCACACGTATTGTATCAAATTGTAAAATGTACTACAATTGAACAAAACAGTAACACTACTCGTATAATAAATAATGAAAGCTTTAAGGAAGTAAAAGACATTGGCAATGTATGCAACTATGTTGTGAAAGCAATATAATTTGGGATAAAGGGGGAAGCCTAATGCACGTTAATTTATTTTTTTAAATGTTGAATATCAATATAAAGTTATAAGATGTTTCCTATAAGATGTTATTACTAAATAAGGTACTTTTCAATTGTTTGATTCCAGAATTGCTCGATCAGCTCAAATTTAACAACTCTAAATGTTTATTAATTTACCTGTGGAAACGGTGTTATTTCGTAAAATAAAATACTGTAGATAGTTTGTTGCTATGTCTCTGTTTTTTGCTATAGAAAATATATATGAAACATAGTAATCTCGTGAAAATCATAATCATCTTCAAAAGATGTATCATTAATTGTATTCAATAATGTAATGGGTAATGTCCAGTATTTGTATTATATATGTCTTCTGTATATTCTCAGAGGATATAGACGAACATTTTTTGAATGTTAATGAGCAGTTGGACGCAAGAGATATGGATAGATATTCATTATATTAATTTCTGACAAATGTGTATGGCATAATTGTATTTATAAATCGGGTAATGTCTTACAAGTGCAGTCACGTTGTAAGCTATTGATAGCTATTCATAGCTTCTACATTTAATTACCATCAATAAATTTATGTTCAGACAGTGCGAGAAAGTGCATGCAAATTTGTAATGCCATTTTGTGCTCTTTCATGTGACAGTACGCATTTGCTTAATTCTTTTTACTTTCAGTAAAGGCCGATTCCTGACTTGCACATTGTTTCTATTCTTAGGACAATTTTGTTTATTGACAAAAAACAATTTTGGAAACATTATCAAAGGTAACACTTGTCTCAGTAACGACTTGCCACATAGCTAATCATAATTGTCATTCCTCGAACACAGCTCGCTAAATGATATCGTATTAAAGAACAATAATATAAATTAAATATAATGCGTTAATTTGACTTTGTAACCTAATGTTTTTGTGACAGCAGTATATATAGGAACATAATATTTAGCGACTCATTTAACTTTTTTGATTGACAAACGACGTTACACAGTCGTAGAACAGGAATAAAATTGCTTGCAGATGTCAGTAGCAGGAGTTTTAATACTTGTTTGTTTTAGAAATAAAAATAAAAACGCATAAGGGTGTGTATTCATAAATTGCATATTTCCATTGCCTGGAATTCACCTTTCTTGAATTATACAGTCGTAAAGAAAGCTTTCCGTGACCATTGACACATATCGATGTATTCAGTGACAGAATGCATCTTAATTTTAATAAAGTTTTATATGATCACCAGTCATGTCAGTGACAGTTCTTTGCCGTGACTATAAAATATAAAGTTTTGTTTGGTTTTGTAGTTGTCGTTGTCTTATGTATGATATTTATTTATCTACTTCCGTTTGTTTTGACCTATTTTACATCCTGTTAGGCGACCTTCGCAGACTAACATCAATCAGCACATCTTAACTGCCTGATCATGATTTGTTCTGTTCGCTTGTCATGTACATTTTTATAAAAGATTTCCTTTAATGAGTAAATTATTTTTCAAAACCCTATCAAAATATTCCATGTTATATACTTTTGACATTATTTACTTGCTAAGAACATGTTATGCTGTCAATGTAATGTTTATCAAAAATATGCTTATAATGACGTGTTGAAATGCTGAATCCTGCCTGGAACAGATGGAAGAGGAATATTTGAGCATTAATTCGACACACTTGTATTTAGCAGCCGCAAAGATATTAGCAAATTTATGTCAGAATTGCAACCGCCTCCGTGGCCGAGGGGTTAGAATCGATATCTTCTAATCCAGATACCTCTCTGCTTTGGCAGTTTAGCGCGGAGGAAGGTAGTCTGGTACTAGTGTTACTATTCAGGAACGACGGTTAGGAAACTGTCCCCTATATGACTAAAATAGCAGACATGTTGGCTTATCTATATGCAAACGAACATAAGCAATTATCTTTTAAAAAACCTTGAATCTATAATGTATGTATATAATTTGCTGACGAGATGTACGGACGATTGTAGCTTGAATTAGATTAATATGACCCAAGGCACTAGCAAAGAGTACTCTAAAATCAGCAAGGCAATGTTTTGCTGTATATTTTGCCAGCGACGTAAATAACAAATATATTAAAATGCAAATTTGTATTGACAACAAATTTACCAACATATAAAAATACGCTACTATTAAAAGAATATTATACCATAAATGACTAAGCAGTGCGCTTAGATATGTTTTGTTGTGTTTTGTTGTTTTGCTCCATTGCTATAATTAAGGCGGCATGTTTGATTACAAAACAAAGGAAAAGTAATTTATTTAGGACACTGAATTACCCACTTAAAGCGTGGAAAACAGGAAACTTTCTCGCATATTGCATTGAAAATATATTTGTCAAATTTTTATAAGATTGGAATTTGCAATTAGCTGTCTGGTTGAGTTTTGTAATGATACACTTCATTAAGCTTGTAGGGTTATTTATGTGAAAGTTTAGCCCTAGATAGTTTGTGCAGTTCTAATATATGATTTACTTAGTTTTAAAACTAAGAAAACGGTCAAATGAAAAAATATATATATAAATAATATATAATAATATAATTGATATCCGGCATTTAAATCACACCTTAAAGTATGTAAAGTTTCCCTTTTGTCGATATTACATTACTTTTATGGAGGTTTTGCACACAACACAGTTGCATACATCGCCAATGTATTTTGCTTCCTTAAGGCTTTTATTATTATTATATTATTATTGCTACGTTCAATTGTAGTACATTTTAGGAATTTGATACTTTACGTGTGGCCACAAAAAAGAAAATCAAGGATTTGTGAACTTTCGAAGACATGTTAATCTCAAATGTTGATTAAACTGGCGTCGCAAATGTAGTATATTTTGTCTGAAAACTAATTCAAGATCGAATTTTTTCGCAGGGAAATTCCAGGATGACACGTTGTGTCTTGTTTAGTTGTTTTATCTAGATGCTTTTTGTTCGTTGATTTTTGTTCGTTTCTTTTTATTATTTATTTATTCATTTATTTGTCTTTTTCAAAACTTAAAGTAAAATGGATACACCACCTTAAACGCATGCGTAACGTATCTTAATACAATTTATATCACTTGGTTTTCACTTGCATTTTTAAAAATGTTTTAAATCGTCACAACTCGTTGAATTGGGACTGGATTTCGTCATCTAACTTAATTTATTACAATGTTGTAATGTAAATTATATTAAATAATTAATTGTATTAAAGTACAATTTTCACGAATGAGTCTTGACATATCTTTAAAAAGAAGTAATAAGTCTAATGTGTGATATTTTATTGTATTTGGACCTTATGTTTTGGCTTATAACTTTCTTAGAGACGAAAGGAATAAAAAAAGATTATAGCATGTCTTCTGTACTGATTCTTTTTCGTCCTGTCACAAGTTGCGCGTGTAGTTTCGAAATTAGAGAACGCCATTATGATTTCAAATATTAATAATTTGTATTAGCCATTTAGCTATTCTAGTGTGATGCGCTATGATTTCATTAATATTGTATCATTCACAACAAACCGTAGCGTAGAATGATACAAATATCGTACTTCAATGAATTCGATCGTAATTCGTTTTCAATATTCCATTTATCGAACTATCTTCAACAATATTGAAAACATTTTTCTGTAACATGATATTTTCTTGTTCGATTTTAATTTTGCGTTTGTTGATAAAGCCAATAAATATATGTTTTGTTATTTTTTATGTAAATTTGACATACTTTACACAATATAGCACATTTGTTAAATAGAATGTAAAAATTACTTTACAATTGATACAAGGATAATATTTGTTTATTGTCAATTGCTAAGTTTAAAGAAATTGCGTATATCTATATGCGTGTTTAATTTTCCCTATAGTGTAACATGTTGTAATCATTACATGAAACAAGAATTAAAAACATCATTGTTTAAGCTCTATAGTTAGACTTATTTTGATGGTCAAACCTTTTACAATTACACAATCATAGCACTAGTACAGTTTAGATTTTAAGTAAACATCATGTGGCTGTGGGGTTGCCTTTAACGGTTGCATCCCTGCGTGATCGTAACTTGATTGTTCTAAGAAACATCATACGCGGTATTGGACATATTCCTTGTATACTCTAATTTAATTCTTTATCCTTCAAATATATAAAACTAAACTAGCAATATATTCATCTGTGAACAATGTTATGCTAACTAGTAAGTAAGTTATAGGTTAAATTAGACAAATTTTCCCCTTTCTTGTCGTACAATTAATACATTATCCAGGCTGAAAGATTTTTTACGTATGATTATCAGAAATGATTGTAAGTTCCAAAAAGCAGTATTGATAAAGATATTACCGAATTTAAGATTTCATGTAAATAAAGATAATTAAAAATTTATTTTCTATAAAATAGATCAATACAGAATCCCTAAAGAAAGCCCAACACGACAAAATTGAAAATGTTGCAGGCTCGGTTAAAGTCAAATTTTCCAACTAAGAAACGAATGCTTATAGTTTAATGATTACATAATGTGCACAAATATTTACAGTACATATTTTACCTATTCTTCGATGTTTGAAAATTGTTTTATAAGCATAATTATATACATATATAAAATTTTACTAAATTGTGGTAACATTCTCAAGTACAACATGTACAATATACATAATATTCAACACTCTGTTTAAAACATTAATTGTGCATGGGTTGATGTATTGTAAGTTTAACTTATTCACAAGGAATTGGTAACTTTAATGAAATTTTTGAGTGACACAAATTTTGTCAGATTACAGAAAATAGATGTTTTGTATATACATGTAAACATTTTCATAATTAAATTAATCGTCTAATATAAACAGTCTTTGATTAATAACATCACAAGTTTGTTCTTGTCAATGTTATCTCAAACAATTCCGACGAAATATTGTATTTAGTAAAACCGATCATTCGCTTCAACCGTGTTCTATTTACTGTATATGCAAACGTTTAGAAATTATTCTCATGTTTCATATTTTGATTGATAAAGTGACATGACCTCAACTTTTAAAAAATACGAATGAAAACAAAAACTTCCTCTTCTATTGTAGCCATAAATTTAATCGTCTGTCAAACGAAAACAATTGTTAATAGCAAAACGAAATAAAGGACATTAACCGACTAATAAAATTTAAAAAAAATCAAATTCAAGTAACGCTTTTTCCAGTCAAAATTTGGATGCAATAAAAAGAAGTTTTTGCGTTTTATCATGTTTACACTTTAGAAAAAAAAATAAATCCTGATTATTGAACAATAACAATCGTCTGCGGTTCGTCTGCTCATTTACGGCGTGTTTGCGTGAAAAGGAAAACCGGAACATTTACGAAATGAACATATTTTATTTTCTATGATATAATTATAAAACAGTTATTGTATGTTTTAGGTAAATGGACCTTGCTTTTGTCTAATTCACGGAACCGAAGGCCAAAGTGAATATCAAATTAATTTAGTTTTAAATTAAATATTCAAGTTATTGCCATACAATATTATACCTGTACATGTAATTTCAAACTGCATATAAACATTGGTTACATTTCTATCTTATGTTGTACCTGAATCATTATTTCGTCACTAAATTCAGATAAGCATGATTCTATATTTACAATAGGGAACAACTTAACTATCCTATTTCAGTATTTGACTTTTAACATTTTTATATTTACGAATTGCCTTAAGCAGCGTGTTTTGCTTAAAGAGTTTTATGTTTCGGAAAATATATTCAAGTATGCTTTCTTGCATTAATCTCGGAAAGTGCTGGTCTTAGTTTCAGATCCACAAACAACACATCTGCATATTGTATGGCTTAACAATAAAAAGAGTACTCGCGGATTATGACATATACAGATCAAAATAAGATGCAAGATGTATATGTATATTTATACATTGCAATTAGCACGGAAAACGTTAAATTCTTTACGACCACTGAATGCAAGTGTTATGCCGTTAAGTCCTTGTTAACATGCCACATTTGCATATTGTTGCATTCGTTTTGACTAAAAATCCTATAATAGTTCGTTCTGAAATAGAACACCTGTGAAGGTCAGTAAGTTCTGCGGAGCTGTCATTAGCAACTTTGTTTGTCGAAAGAAAATAAACTGTTTAATGTGTTTCATCAATTGTATGGCCTATTCATCCCCTAATAAACGACAAATCGCGGAACACTTTAGTAATTAGCAATGTTCAGTAAAACTAAATAACGGGGATACTTTCAAATCATTGCCGTTCTATATAACACATGAATGACAGATTTATAGGCCCATTATTCTTCAGATAAATTTCCATTATTATTCCACTACAGCTTTTAATGTTTAGGTGTCCTGTTATAGTGAACAAGGATTAACTTATTGGCCATTCACCTGAACTATTTTGTTTTTGTTGGGGTCTGGTAATTAGTAGAATTAAGTGGTTCTAATAAATAGTTTGTACAGAAGTTACAAAAGGCGAGAACACAATTGCCCAATACAAATGTTCATAATGGTGTCGGCCTGGAGAATTTTCGTATTCTTTGTTCTATAGTAAATCAGTCACATTTGAGGCTTAATTCTGGATTCCACTGTTCTTGATGAATTATATACTGTCTTCAACTTTAAACATCAACACTATCTGAGTCAAATGAGGCCCAAAATATAAAAGGTTAGCCATCTCCTTTTTCCAGAAATCTTCATTCTGTTGTAACACAGTTTAAATTCACCACGTTAAAAACTCCTGGTGGGTGGTATATCTTTAATCCTTCCGCCAACAAATGAGTTCCTGGAGAATACACAAAAAACAACTTTTAAACGCATCATATAACACACAAAAACTACACACATGCAATAAAAACACTTTAATTATGACCAGTCTAACTAGAGATGACTTAAATTGGGTCACTTCAAAAATTTAAAGAACTACTTTCTAGACTACAATGGGCTGCGTCTAATTCGTACTGGGTTGAGACCTAATGTGTGTCTTAAATGTGCAGTTACATCGAATCAATGCCTCATTGACGCACAGGATTAACTGATAACTGATAGCTAATGTTATATCTGACAATCCAAATGTATGAAGTAGACAAATATGCCAATGGTATACTTCTTATTTACATGTGTATGCGTGGTTCTTGAACTGTTTGCGCAATATTTTATCATCAGTGATTAAATCGAGAAGTAATCATGAAACGTATTAGCAGCTTAGGATGAGACTGACCATGTCAGACATTTCCTTATATATGAACGAAATTATGACATTTCCATTTATCAGGCAGTAATGTAGTATAGATTCGAACATATCTAGACATTCAACTGTCCATTTATATCCAGTTAATGTCTAGTATTTATCCTCTGCGAATTAACAGAAGACATAGATATCACATATACATGGCAATAACAATTATAATATAAATCATATATCTTTTCGAGATGAATATTACTTCCCCATGATAAAGACAAATTTGGTTGCTTGTGAGTCGAAAATGTTCATAGTACACCTCAAACTCGTATTTTTTGATTTTCAGTGTTATTTTATAAATGTTCTCAATCATGCAAGCTACCAAACCCATGAGTAATTTCCAAATTTACAATGATAACTGTGCAGGTATAGAAAAAAAAGGTATCATTGTTAGCATGAATTTGAATATTTATTGAAATATTGTCTGGCAAAAGAAATGAATTATTGAAATATTTCATATCAATAGACATTTACTATTTCCTGTAAATATTTATCTAAATTAATGCAGACCTTAATATACATTCTAATTCACATAGTCATCGTCTATCTATTTTATCCGATGCTAGATCAAATATTTTACTTATTTAAAATAAAATCGTAAACTCTCTGTACTTAAATGGTGAATCGAAAAATATCGCCTTACCTGACGGATATAATTTAAAATGCAACAGAAAAACAAATACGTATTTACTGTCACCAATATCTGTTTTGTGCTTGATCGACTGAGAATCCCGTGTATATATTGATACAAGGAAGGATCCCGCCATTCGTTACCCAAACAAACAAGATGGCCTATGCGCCGAAAAGTAAGTTTATACTTTTTCTCTGAAATTAGAGATGTTCTAGTGTAAATATACATAATTTCAATAACCTTATCCACAATGTTCCAGGAACACATAATTTTATGTCATGTTGTTTCGTCCGTACTCTGAATTGCGCGTCAAACCGGTTGAAAATTATCTCGCTTCGAATCGGGTGACGCACTGCAGATGTGTTCAAGACTATTCAACTATACTTAGGGTAACACATACAACATGAAATTGAAATAAGGGACAATGGTTAAAATTCAACTTA
The DNA here is from genome assembly GCF_026571515.1 of Ruditapes philippinarum. Lineage (NCBI taxonomy): Eukaryota > Metazoa > Mollusca > Bivalvia > Venerida > Veneridae > Ruditapes > Ruditapes philippinarum. The sequence continues at coordinate 88,843 of NW_026863176.1, read as the reverse complement.
ATTACTGATGCGTATTCATACACAAAATTATGATTACAAGATAATCCGCGGATACATTGTTGTCATTATTTTTTATATAACTTGTCGAATTATCATTTAGACACTATACTACCCTGATTTTATTAAAAATATATTTATTCCAAGAATTTCAAAGCCTGACCAAAAGAAGCTTTATTATTGCCAATAAAATATGTCACCATACGACTTGTTTGATCTTTTGACACTTTTATTCCAATGTTAGTAGAAATATGCGTATATTCAAACTATTATAATCGTCTTTGAATGGCATTTATGATATTATGTCTCACAGTGTTCATTTGCAGATGTAACGCTGAATTATAAGTTATGATAAGGGTACTGTTAAAAAAGTGAGACCATTAATTTTAGAGTGGTTTAATATTGCGTTCTGCACATTCATTTTGTAGAGTTTCAATTTCTTATTTGATAGGTGTATTTTGCGCTATGTATTCCACTGAAACCATTCCGATGAGAGTTTAATCTTCAATGCTAAGTTTTCTCAGAACTATATTCTGTTAGTAGAACATAAAGATTATAAAACTTATTGAGTGTCCATACAAAATGACTTAAATAGACCATGGTCATGAAATACATTATAAGCAATGATACGAATATCCGCAATTGAGACCAACCCATAAGTATAACCACATTGATCCAGTCCTGTAAGTGGTGTAGATAGAGGGTAGATAGATTTATATTACACAAACAACAAGCACACCAAGCCCTATCTACATGTTTCACATTCTATATAAAGCTCAACATTTAAATGTAGGTTTTAAGGCTACTCCCATTTTTTTGATTTTGCAATAATGTATCATTTGCCTGGCCGTTAAGGATGAACACAAACTACAACAATGGAAGTAAGCTTATAGTACTAAAAAATGAACATAAAGAAATTAACTGTTACAAGTATGCCGTACAAACCAGTCTAGTTCATAAAGAAAAGGAGATACATTGATTCGCTTTAATTTATTAAAATGACATAATTTATTTCACAAACTTCAAACCATTATAAACGATAGATTGACAATGCATGTTAGCATGGTACTCTTATTGCTAGAAAATACTTTTGAATTATTTGATATCATTCCTTATGTCATTTAAATGAATAATTTTATGGAAATGATTATTGCCCGTCGATTTAAACAGAATCGTCTGTCTGGTTTGTTTTACAAGTATATCATTCTGAAGATAGGATTATATCAAAGTCACTTATACCTTACAATATCTCAAACATTTCGTTAAACAATTCCCAGAAAAAAATATATATTTATAACATTTAACACAAATCGGACAAGACATGAACAATATATATATTGTATCCGATTCTTCCACACGGAACATTGTGAATTGGGAAATAAAAAATGCAAGTGTAACATTCTCTCATAAATTAAATAACAATGAAATTCGACAAATGCGCTACAATTTTTAGATTGATTTGCATACATGACACAATATACAAATTTCAATAAAAAGACAGAAGGTGACCCCAGGTCATTATTTCAGGCATAAGCGGGCACCTTTGTAAAAGCATCGACGTTCAAAAATACAGCTGGACGGCTTCCTTATATGTTGCTTGATTTGATAAACAAACCTTCATTTACTTGCATTTTTGACATGTATAGAAATGAAATGTTCTGTATTTACCGTTGTTTTATTCCTCACGGGTTCATTGCTGTTATCATGTTTGAGGTGTAATTTTGTAACTAATTTAATTTCAACTTGAAGGTAGATTTAGCATATCTTTCTGTGCCGTGACGTTCTTAAAGTGAAGAGCGATACAATGCAATTTTTTATGAGATGTGCTATTAAAACCAAGTATAAATATTTCAGTCACAAAAAGCAACCACATAAAGTCTGCTTGAAGAAAAATGTATCAGTATTGCAAATGGAAATGAAAGTCTTTTGCAGAACAAAATAAATGCAAATATTGCATGTTGGTAGCAATCAGAATTGATCCATTGTGCATTCAACATTTAGGATGATTTACAGTATGAACTCGTATATACATTGTATTTGCATGTTAACAAATGAGAATGTACAAACTGCAAATATCTGTAAACGCGAATAAAATAAGCATGTCGAGATGACTGACACTGTCTTTTATCGGAGTCAATCAGTTCCTTAAAGCATTCTCTCCCATTCTGATTTACATGATTTGTGTACATAAACAATAAAATCATGAGTAAAACAGTTGAAATGTGAGGGCAGTTAATGTCAGCTACTTGTGTTGTTAAAATTACCACCCCATCCGTGCTTTGTCATGTGCCATTTCTCTCGCCTTTTTTGTTTGATTTCCTGCTGGGGTCCTTGCCTACAGTCCCGTGTTACTAGATAGTGTAAGGGTTGCGTTTATTGAACGCCGCCCTTGTTGATCTTGTATATATTTGACATTTTGATATAATATAAAGAAACACAATCGTTATGATATCATTTTTTAATGATCCGAATCTTGAATTCCGGATTTTATAAATAATTAACTCATGCTAAAATGAACACTAAGCATTGCATGTATCCTGTGAGATTGTGATTTTTTGCATCATCAACGCATTTTTAAGTGAAACATATATAAGAATAGCAAAATCTTGCGAACGATAAATAATATTCTTTTAGTTCAATTTATATGACAAACATGTATAAAATATTATGTGGGTTAAGATCGTTATGATAGTGTGAAGTTCTTCAATGAGAATATCTGTAATCGACCTGTACTCTTCTATCAGTTTTAGTAGGATATGATTTATTTATTTAAAATATAATTTTTGTATGCGTACAAAGTCTAATTCATCGTAAAACAATTTTAAAACCGTAAAATTAATAAATAATTACACAAGATTTTCAGTGGCTCAAGTACAATATCGATATCGATGAAATATCAAATATTTGTTTTGCAGTTGCATTCCAAATTTCATTTATTATGTTAGGCGATATCTTTTTGTGTTTGGTCATACGCTTCTTATTTTCAATTCAGTAAGATTTACGATCAAAATTTAGATACAAAGAGCAAAACAATTGAATTGTTAACAATTATATTTAAAAAAATTAAATTATATGATTTTGTAATCTTAGCCATGCATTATCAGAATCCACCACGAGGTCGCAAAGTGAAATGTAAAACTTAAACCACTAAATAATTTTATTCTTCATACTAACATCTTTAAAATTCCTAAAAAAAGTAAAAACATGATTTTTTTGTTTTCGCATTCATGACATTATAACAATCTTAACTTACGACAGGCGTAGACGAGTGATGATATTTTTCCCTTTATTTTGGGGTTTGGGGTAAACGTTTATAACCGGAGACACTGGGGATTCTGGGGAGGTCGACACACGCTTTTAAACACAAGGTGAACTAATTAGGATAGATCAAATATCATAAAAGAAATCGTTAGTAAACATAGCACGCTTAGTAAACGGCCTTCCTACACAGCCGAGGGATGATGACCGCATGCACAGACGAATTACGATAGAAATAAACATTTTTATCGATAAATAGATATACTTAAAACTAAGAAATAAAAAAAATACCTGCAGATATCATTATCACAAAGTGATATTGATTCAACGAAAATCAAAGACTTTGTGTGGGGTTATGATCATTTATTATGACTGTAAAAGATATTCAAATATTCATCACAACTTTGCATTTTCTGCAATCCCTGTGTTTCCCCAAGAGATTAATAGATATGCAGACGTTTATATTTACCATTATGTCTTGAAATGCAGAAACATTCTAAAAGGTATTGGACAAACTTATTTGGCAAACTTCAGTTTCATCAATCAAAATGTCAGACATCGTTGTTGTGTTTTTGACTTTTAAATATTATTTAGTGTTCTACAGTACAAGCTGTTTTAAAGGTTAGCAATAAAATTATTGAACAAGCTGTCTAAGGCTAGTTATTTTAAGTTAAGAGATATGCAAAAAAAGTCATTCCAAAAATGCTCATGCACTGTGCAAATGCAGGTGTCACAACTGTTTGCTCTCTTTTTTAATTGATTGGAAAATTGTCTTTTAAAACACATTCGTATCAAATATATACGTTTACATGTTTTAAAATGGTATTCAAAATTGTAAAATTGTTTTCAAACATAATCATCTGTATTTGAAAACATAATCATTTGTATTTCAATTTACAGAGAATGCAACAAACATAACTCATTGTAAATAAAAGTCAGCAGTCATAAATTACAAATCAAATGTCGTTTATTTTTTTAAACTTTATACAAATGTAATTCAATGTTATGAGACATAACCCAATTCTTAACGTCTTAAACAATTTCTTTTATGACGTACTGGTTTACCTAATGTGTTCAATGAAAGCTTGTTCAATGAACGATAAATTATTATCGTAAAGCGAATACAGTGTTTGTTCTGTTTTATACGCCCGAAAAAAGCTCGCGTATATTGTTATGTACCTCGTCGTCATCCCTTCCGACCGTCCATCTTTTAACAATTGTGCGTTCAATTTGTATCTTTTGAACGGGTGGAAGAAATTGTATACGACTTAAACGAAGTCTTAACCATAATGAGACGATGTGCAGGGCGCAGGTTTTACCATTCTTTGGTTAAGTTCACGTCAGACTTAGTCATTCTGTTCTTTTGATGTTTTGAAACATTAAAATGCAACAATGAATTGTCCACATTCGTGTCGCCGCATGACAAACTAAAAGTTCCTAATGAGTGTCAACTGTTTCACGACAAAAAAACTGATGATCAGATTTTGGTCAAGATGTTAAACAAGCGCTGCTGGACTGTATCAAATTAACACACGGCATAAATATTTCAACTAAACATGTTAATATGTCTAACAATTATATAGGTATCGAATTTTCATGTAATTGGTTCTTGAACCGCCTTTATTATTATTTTATATTAATGTTTTGCATTTAACGTACACACAACCTGCAATGAGACTGACCCGCCTAAGATGACCTTATATGAATAAATAACTGCTCACTAATTTTTATATAATCTTCAGCATATATACCTGCATAATTTATGAAGGCATAAATATTACATGTCCTTGAAATAAACCATTTTATGTTTGAGGTGATTAATAATTATTACGTAAAATTGATACCTGACAGAGCTCTGTTACACGTAGATCAAATACATCAAGCCGCACCATATCAAACTATTAAGCGCCAAACTTCCCAAGGATAAATTTGCATCTAAGGCAACCACTTTCTTTGAACTGTTTTGGGAGATACTCTATTTATATTGTATTTTTGTTGTGTTGTTTATCCTTCTGTTGTATTATAGTTTTAACTGTTCGGTTCAAGTTCTGATGGTATTAACAATGAAATAGGTTTCGTTTATTATTGCAGTCAATGTAACTAATGTGATGCGAGAACTCGTAAACATTTAGTGTTATATTATCAAATTTGCAACAATTTTGCATTGCCTGTTGTAGTATTTTGTTACCCCTTCACTTACTACAACAGAGCAAATAGCGGAAGCGACGATGTGTCGAAATGTGGTACCAGAGTGAAAGCCGAATATAAAGAAATGCACTATCTGTAAAATATTCCATACAAAAACTTCAAGTTCTAAAACAAAAATAGAAATACTTCAGTTGATATCACCTTTAATGCCATGTAAGAGAATTTGTTTGGTAATGTTTCGTGCCGGGCAATTTATATAGTCTAGTTTGTTTTACAAGTTTATCATTTTGGAGATAGTATTAGATCAATTTCACATACACGCAACATTCCCTCAAACATTTTATATTGACAACAGGCTGTTGTTTTAAATATTGAAATAATTCACTTGTCGAGTAAGTACACACTAATTAAGCACATTATATCAATCAGACACGACAATAAACAAATATTTTGTTGTAATGAGGTTCATAAATGAGCAGTCACTTCTGTAAGCACTGGTATCGATTAGCCGTTTCCTTTGCTATGTTCACATTTTAATTTTCAACTCCTCAAATATTCCTCTATACAGAGTTTATTTGCTTAATATTGCGTATTTATTTCTTATGTCTAATCATTATTGATTTGTTTTGTATTTATTTGTATTTACTTGTATGCATTCCGTTGCCGAGTGGTTTATCGTTGTTGTTTCGACTTTGGATTCTTCCATGTAAGGAAGCTATCCAGCTAGCTTACGAAACGTCGATAGTTCTAATCGGGTGCTGCAATAATGCACGGAAGGGCTCATGAGGTCTTTCTCCACCAGTAAAACTAGAACGTCGACATATGACCTATACTCTGTCGGTGTGAAGTCAAGGCCAATAAAAACTAATTTACTTGATATCTTAATCATAACAATTTTTATGTTCATTAAAGTAAGTATAGTTACTGTCTTAGTTTAAAGATAATCACATGTTCCTTTCGCTCAAATGTTATTAACATTTCACTATTTATTTGATTATGTTAAATGAATTACAACAATAGAGAAAAATATGAAGACAGTCCAACATGGTCCATTAAAAATGTTGCAGGCCCGGTTTGATTGAGCCTGTTCATGGACGGTACTGGCAAGTGCAAACAACCGTCCACGCCCACTAGCACAGGCTTAAGCCGAATTCAAAATTTAAACATGAAATGGTAACGATTTTGAATTTATAAAAATCCGCAGTTGTGTTCATACGGTGGTTATCTTGGAACTTTCAATATGACACGAGTCACACGATACTCCCGTGCCTTCCATGAAAAGCAGCGTATGGTCCCGAAGAAAAAGGAAGCCTGTGCCCTAAATAATCATATTATCAATTCATATAATTATTCAATATATTCTACCTTGACAATACAAGATTGACATTTCTGTAAAATAATCTTACATCGGATAAAATAGATAGACAATAACTACATGAATCAGAAGGTAAAGTAAGATTTACATTAGATAAATATTTACATGAAATAATAAATGCCAGTTTATATAAAATATTTCAATAATTCATTTCTTTTACCAGATAATATTTTAATAAATATTGAAATTCACGCCAGTAATAACTTATTTTCGATTCTTGCAAAGTAAACATTGTAAATTTGGAAACTTTTTTATGGATTTGGCAGCTTACATGATTAGAACATTTATAAAATAATACTGAAAATAAATGAATACTTTACGTTAACCTATCATTCATTTAAGATATCTTTACATATAAAGTTTGATATACACATGGCGGAATAGCATACAATGAAGCAATTATATTTTAAGACTAGTACGACAAAAGTTTGATTCAAATGGATGTGAATAAGAGAATATTATTTTATTTGTTTGCATTTATGTAAAACTACTAAGTATTCTACATTGTCAATAAATTCGAATTATGAGAGGACAGAGCGCGGCTAATTATGCACCATAAGTATTTTGTTTTAAATAAAAATGTTACTTTTACGATAATGATACATTATTAAAAATACTTATTTCTGGTAATCAGAATTTATATTAAGAAGGATTATTGTTAATCATTTATAAACAAATAAAAAGTAAAGTACAGTTTATATTTACAATTATAATTTTAGTCATTATACAGCAACTGAATACGTTACTAGTACATATATCTATAAATCAACTATATTTTAGTAGATCTACACACATTGTATTATAATAAACAAACACATCGTGTACTTCTTGTTTAGTGTTTTTGTATGCTAGACCAAAGTACGGTATCCGTACTGCTTACTCTAACTGTTGTGTCTGGGGCTCTAGCCTCTCAATGACTTAAACGTACCGAGGAACGAGAGAGGGGTCATGCGCGGATCGTACGGTCTCCTTATACTCGTACTAACGAAGTTTCTATAGCGTGTAACATTTCCTCTTTTTTCGTTTAGCGTTTTTATAGGGCGTGAAACTGTCTTCCATAGAAACCAATATATATATATGCATATTCGATCATCGTTTGTACAAGGACGTTAAATATCGCCCATTAACGTCTGTCCTAAAGGTTTTATTAATAATAATAAATTGAAGATCTTTATATATTTCTGTTATAATATACATTTCTTACAATTAAAAGAAAATGTTTGAAGTTTCTTACATTTAATTTTGTTTTCTTTTTTAAATGTGCATTGCCATAGTCTTTTCCGATGCAAATACTGTTTGAAATATCTAACTTAGACATATTCCAAACGGATAACAAATGTTTTGAAATTGTTTTATTTGTAAAATATAGCATTATTCAAATTTGTCAAAATGGAAAATAAATTACATTTTCCTTTCAAGCTTGTCAAACCGTTCCGTTTGTGATACATAATTCTTTTATTATTCATGTGTGCTGTCCATATAAAATGTAGATAATTAAGTAAACGAAAACAAATACAATTTAACATTTTATTCAACTTTGAGTACCACAAGTTTATAAAAAGCACAGATAAATATTCATTACGCAGAATGATATTTGATGCTTTTCTGAAAAATCAAATATTTTGATATATTAACATTTATCATTTTTAAAACAAAAACTTTATAAAATTTCTTAAAATAAAATTTTGGGGTTTTAAAGGGTATTTTCGTATAAAATTACTTTTATATCAAACGCTAATTTAAATTTAATATTTTATAGTAAATTTTGGGGCGAAAATTTTTTCGTTTAACTTCATTTTAAAACGAATTAAATACATTTATTCAATTTTTCCCTAGGTACGCTCTCGTCCCTTTTCCGGGAAAGCAAGTTGGTGGAATGTCCCAAGATATAGCCATCGAATTGACAGTTAAAGAAAGGTTTTTCACGCAAAGACAAATGATGAGATAAAAAAAAAAAAAAAAAAAAAAAAAAAAAAAAAAAAAAAAAAAAAAAAAAAAAAAAAAAAAAAAAAAAAAAAAAAAAAATTTGATGAATTAGTGAATGTATGGAATTTAAAAATATATTATAACGAAATAAATAAAATTCAATATTCATTTACCATTTTTTTATTTTTTAATAAAACCGAATTCATGTTTAATTTTTTGCCCGCTTTGGTTTTACATAACATTTTTACCATAAAAACTTAGTATTTCGGAAAGTTTAAATTTAAATTTACACCTTCTTAGAAGAAATTAACTGAAATTTTCACAATCGTGTAATACAATACTACCCTGCCCTTTACTCAAAAACATACTGCCTTTTGTTATTATCTAGTTGATCTGTATATAAATTAGAAAACTTTACATATAACATTTGTAATGTCTTCTATATATTAGTTACTGGACAAGCAAGGGTAGAATCTTAAACAACGCAGTCGTCTGGTTACTAATGAATACTACAGAGAGGTGATGTCAGGTGAATTTAGGCGGGGCTTATCAGCTAGTGGCTAATTCTAGCTGACTAATAGCGAGGCAATATATTACCACATTGTTATCTATTTTGTCTTATTTATGGCGAAACATTCACATTCATGCCCCTACAAACTTAATTAAGTATACCATTTCAAAACTCCAACGCACAGCTAATTGTGCATCTCATATCTATTAAACATTTGGCAAATACATTTTTAAAAAAAATATTATGTTTTCCAAAAGAGAATTTCCACTATCCAAATTAATTGCATATCCCTTTATCTTATTTCTCGTAATTAAACATTCTCCCTAAATTATGGAAATTCTGCGTAAAACATGAAATAATTATCGTTTATTGTATTCATCAGATCAATTTATTTAATTATGTTCACAACTGAAATGATACGTAAAGGATAAGACAAATTACAAACGTGAATTATGCATGGTTTTAAAATATTTCGTTATCAGCTTTTCGGATATTTAAATCATTATAAACAGTTTGTATTAATCTTACTTATTTCACGCGAGTTAAACTGCTTTAGTCAAATGGTTATCTGAAATGTAAATGTTTAGCTTTAAATAAAATAAAACAAAATAGATAAGAATGTTATTTTTTTTTTCTAAAAGTTTAACACTCTGACGTAGAGCATTTGACTAGATTTACATCAATACAGTTAAAAAGATTAATGGAACTGTATAATATCTGGTTTTAAATCCGACTGCAATTTGTATACAAATTTATAAATTGCAGATCTTCATATAAATATATGATTGATATATGTAGGATATAAAAGATATACAATACGATAGAGTATAGGCTTGAATTCAACGCAGAAGCTAGCCACATTTCAGTTTCAGTTAAATTTATACAGTATATTTATCAGTGTTTATCTAGCATCGTCTGGATGATTTGCGTTTAACTTAAAAACATGCTTATATAATAAAGTAAGTATCTTTTTATCGGAAGTACATAAGTTTTCCATATTTAACGTAATACCACTCACTCGTTTTATAGGTATTGCGATATAATTTTATAAATATTTATTGATAGTATTTAGTTTGATCAAAATTCAGTAGTCTTGTCCCTTTGAATTGTTCTTAGCTGTAAATATTTATTCATATTCATTTGAATATTTATTAATATACAGGCCAGGAAAACATGTTATTTACCGATACATTTGACGTTCTTTGACAATTATTTTATTTAGATAGTTATTATTAGTATTACTAACTTTGAACTAGACCAATATTTTGCATTCAATTATGATAGATATCATTATTGGTCAAACTTTTCAGTTATTTTTGTGTTTTGCATTGTTAGTTTTATTGTAATATATTTTATATCCAAATATAAGAAATATAACGTTAAAACATGGTACATTTGTATCAGATGTAAATAAAGAAACATATGTTAATATCCATTGATGGCAGAATCATTTATATAAAAATCGCAAATGTTCCCTCATTATCTGAACAAATGATCATAATTGTTATAAAAGGATTTACTGTTTTCTATTAATCATAATTTTACTAGTTCAAGGTGTTGAAAGAAAATAAATGTGTATGTGTAAAGAAATAAAAAATATACATAAATAGAGAAAAACGAAACCTATCATCCCACCCAAGCACTGCCTTAGACGGAATGCATCACTTAATCACGACAATGGTCAAAATTTGTATTTGGAAACATCCCAAAATGCGCTCATATGGCGGTAAAAATGGAAATTAAGAGTAACTTCATTATTACATTGTTCATCTTCACCTGTCCTGCTGTACAAGACAATTGTTTAGCAGATTATTGACTGCAAGAAAAGTCAGCACGCAGTTGCTAAAAGAAAATATATTTAAGGTGTCACCTTTGTAACAAATATGAATGACTGAAAGCGTTTTCCCTTTCTGTATATTACAAACTTGTGTATGTCTGTAACCACTTGTTGAAACTTAATAAGTAGTTATTAAGCTGCTGAGAGAAAATACAGGAATGTCTGAGAAATGAAACAAAAACCTTCAATCTTCTACATCTATTACCTAACATTGCAATACAATTGTACGCTATAAACTGTTTCTTCCTTACTCTTTCTATACATTTTCCTTTTATCAAATTTTGTAACTAAGTAAACTAGCTTTTTGGATACATTCCAGTAAAAACACTTATTTACCTAGAATATATCATATGAATAATGTTGTTGTTTTTTTAATATAGATGCAGAAGCATTTGTCGAATGGAAATGTTAACAAATAATACCTTATAAATGTCGCGTTGAAGATATGACAATGCCTTTTACTGCATTACTAAAATTGGTACATCTGTCTAGATATAAGTAGAAATATTGTGTTGACTATGAGCCATGTGCAAGGCCTAAAATATCTCAATATTTTTTATCGAAAGAATAATGACTTAAACATCAAAGATTACAAGTCGCTATTTACAAATGAATTATGCTTGTGTTTTGGCTTTTTATTTAGTCATTTCATTTGTTTAATTTATTTGTTTTGTTTACAAAATGTATTGTTCTACCTTGTGCAATACCCGAGGATTTGAAAAGTTACACAATATTGAGTGGTTTTGAGCGTTCTGTTTTGCTTTATGGATAATATAAAAAGTCCATCCGTACATCTGACAGCTATTAGCTCATTGAAATGCATAAATGAATTGGACATAATAACAATGTGTCGCGCGCAAGAATCAAGTCCCTCGGTCAAAGGTCAAAGTCGCACTTGTAGATCAAAATACATGATATGAATTTTTATGGAAGTACATTGACTTTCTTGTCGTTTCCACAATTATTTCATACCTCAATGGATTTGAAAATCATGTTGCAACAATGTGTTGAGAATGTGACGATGAATCGCGTGCATGAATATTCCCAACCTAAACGTCAAGGTCATACTGGTATTCCAAAATTATGTTGAAATGCTTTTTCATAAATTAAAGTGTTCTTACTGTTGTGTCCAGTCAACAAAATAAAATAAAGAAAAGCAGAATCCTTAATAAAAGCCCAGCACGGTAAACTGAAAATGTTGCAGGCTCGGTTTGATTTAGTATGTTCATGAAGTATGTCATTCCTGGATTCATTTTAAAATAATTTGGCATAAATGTTGATATGTCGTGCGTAGAACTCAAGGTCACACTTGTATGTCAAATTGTGAATATATTGCCCTCTTTTGCACATGGCTTTGTCAGTCGAGTAATTATATTCATATAATTATGCTATTTATTAAGATAATATGAAATGAACAAAATTATTATCAAGACTATGTGATATATACGGAATAGTATGTTGTAGTAGCTTTCTGGGGCTCTGTATTTTGCTACGAGCAGCGGTGGAAAATTAATATCTCGCGAGACCGAAGGTCGAGCGAGATATCAATTTTCCAACGTTGCGAGTAGGAAAACACATAGTCTCAGAAAGCTACTAAAACATAATTTTCCTTTTATTATATACCTTTTCGTTTTATTCAGAAAATGAAATGTAGTTGTAATAAATTCATGACTGACGGATGAATACGTAATTCTTGCAAATAGACCACGCCTTTAATAATTTTGGTTCTCGTTTCCAAATGAAACGATATACAAAGCTAAGATCGGAACCAACGTCAAAAATAGTCCGGCACTTCCATATATGGTACCGTATTTGTCACTAACATAATACGGAAATTTCTATCCACTGAAGCGTATTCGCGCTTCAATAGTTGCGTGTATTTTAGGGAGAAATTTTATAGGTATATAATAAAGTTTGATACGCATGGTTCCTATATTTGGCCCTGATTTCTTTCCTTTTTTTTGTCATCTTTTTTTTTCTTGTTGTTTTTGTTTGTTTGCTTGTTTGTTTGCTTGTTTGTTTGTTTGTTTGTTTGTTTGTTTGTTTGTTTGTATGGAGAAACGTTCATTGATTGTTGCCCATTCTTGTTGATCTTTTTGTTTTCATTTTAACTTTACAAAGGATTATTTGAAATTGCTAGATATAAAAAAGAACTCTGTTAGTTCTTTCTTAAAAAGAAACATGCCGTTATATTGCACTATTGAGATTAAGAGTGACAAGGGAATTGTTTGTCTTCTATGAAATAAACCAATTACGTTACACTATCGATTATTCATTTGCGAGGGGAAACATCAGACGTTATGTCCACGCTGAATTATTCTTGCTATTACTTTTACAAAGACGACTGATAGGGGATCGGAAAAACAGCTTGACGACTTGTTTTAAAATATCTCCTGGAAGTTTAAGTTTTTAAAACAAAATATAAAAATTGAGTAAAAAAAATGCAGAACATCATTTATAGTAAAGACCGGTTATTTAACTGCAATTTAACAATTTTTAAACAAAACAAAAAAGATATTTCTTTAATGGAAAAGCGCACATCTTATGGATAAGAACAGTATGGTTTGCTTGTCTTCCTGTCTTTCCGTGAAGAGACTGAGTACTGTTGTAAGCCTGCTATGTATGTAATTTTGCATGATCAGTTCCTTGATTAAGTTCATGCTTCTAATGTTATCATGACAATCATTTCAAACTGGCTTGTGTTGGACTTTATTTAGGGATTATGTTTTCCTCTATTTTTGTAATGGGGCTAAATGTGAGACTGGAAGCGCCGAAAACTCCCCATTTGTGTTATTGTTACTGATCGTTCCATTGTTGTTACTGTTCGCTTTGTGTTGTTTCACATATGTGTCGTTTTCATTGTCGCATTGTTTTGTATTCGAGATGGTCTTTTCTTTAAATTGTCTTAAGCGGTGAATGTTAAAGAGGTTTTGTTCCATGCAAATGCCTTCTTACTTTGTGCACCCCTCCTTCTGTTTCCCTTACACCCAACTTTTGTGCATTCTGTGTGGCTTAGTGTAGCTGGGTTGTATCGTGAACTCATTTTTGTATACAAATTTCTTCGAAAGAAATGATATAGATACATAATCGTGAAACATAAAATGAAGTATATTATTTTGCTCTACTCTTAAAAAGATATGTCAGTCGACAATATTATTGTTTGTTTTATTAAGATATGCAAAAAATCCTTTGACGTTTTCTGTTGTATCTGGACGATTGTTAAATCATTGTAATTTAAAATGTTTTAACGGAAATCAAAATTCTATACTGTGCGTTAAGTTACGCTAAAATAAGGCATAGATAACTCGATTCTACATTTGAGAGATACAAGTATGAACAATGTATGTTTTAAATTCGAATGGATGACTTGGCATATTTTAGTAACAAATATCCACATGCAAGAAAATGTTTTCCCGGAATGTAGACATGTTTATTGCAGATAAATAACTTCAAGTTCATTATATATCTGAAAGCTGTAATCGTGTTATTCGCATAAAGCAAGCGACAAACCTGATATTACGATGAATCTTTTGTGAAGGGTTTATTGGCCATATACTTTGCATGCACTTTTAGAGAATAATGTACCGATGTTAGATATTTTGTAAATATCTCATAAAAATCACAAATATTTCGAATGTGTATGACAACTTTACTGAATCAAAACTTTCTAACACGTTTTTGAATTACTTTGCCTGAACCATTTTACTGAATCCAAAGCTTTGAAAATGGAGAATTGCGTAGCTTTCATTAACTTACATTAACTTGCTTTAATTTCTTATAATTATCTACATTTTTGAGGAAAAATATTAGTGTTCAGTAGGACATAAAACATGTATTCAGGACCTTCCTTCTTAGAACTACAATTTATCTGACTGATATTGATGTATGTTTTCTGATTAAATCAAATATTTATGGAAGACTACAGGGATGAAAATATTGAGTAAAACATGACAGCCTGTCATTATATTTTACCATTTTTTGTCTGGCATTTCTCAAAAGATTATCATAGATGTTAGTGTATACCAGCGCGAAATTGTGCTTGCAATGATTATCATTCACAACAATTAATTGTACAAAAGTTTCAATACATAAATTGCTTTGAATATCATACTTAACGTTAATAGGATATTTCTGCTTCGTGTCAATCTATGTATCACCATAATGTATTATTAATCTTATATTTCTGAGTATGTTTTTACAGTGACCTTCCAAGAACCAGAAACTAGGCATATCCTTTTTGTTTTGGTTTGTGTCTTGAGGTATGTAAGGAGTCCGGATAATGCAATCTTTAAGTAGTATCTGCCAATTTTATCATGTAAAGCGTTTTGATTTATTGTAATGTTCTTTCAAGCGTTGTGCCTTATTTTAATATAATAGCGTTTTGTACAAAATATGTTAGACCATTAAAACATGACAATAATCATCCCTAGAATACGACGTCAGGTAACATATCACACTGTCATGTGTGTAATTTCTTTTGGAATTTAATCAAACGTTCAGGGACGGCGGGGTTAAGTCGAAGTTCTTAAACCATCGGCCATGGAAGGACCCCGACCTTAAAGCTACTTGTAAAATTAATAATGTTAACTCTATCACTATTCTTTGCAAACAGTTTTGTAAAAAAAAAAGATAAGAAATCGACATTAATGTGGCAATTAGCAGACACTAGATAATTGATAGGCATTAACAAATAAAATATATTAATGCTTTAAAAACAGTTTTAATATATTTTATTCAACTTTCCGTATCCTAATAAAATTTATGTGATAGTTAAGCTACTATGTACACATCATTTATGCTCCTTATGTATACATTTCTTGCTTCCTTTAAGAAATATCATTATTCAAAACTTTATTTACATGAATTCCAAAAGATTGGAATATTTATTATGTCTGTTGAAACTATTTTTTGGCTTATCTATAACATATATTTTGACATAAATATTGTTTATTGTAGATATTATCTGACACCTTTGCCAGATTTTTTATATATTTTACACGCTCATGCAAATTGAATTGTACAATATCACAAATATCTTAAATTAGAATAATTTATTCAGAAAAGAATGACGCATAAAAATCGTACTTTTATTATCCCCCGCCGATGGAATCGGGAGGGGGATATAGTTTTGGCGTTGTCCGTCCGTCCGTCCTACCGTCCGTCTGTCCGTCCGTCCGTCCTTCCGTCCATCCGTCCGTCCGAATTTCGTTTCCGGAGAAGTTCTCTGCAACTACTGGCTGGAATTCAACGAAACTTGATGGGAATCATCAATATCAAGAGGAGATGCGCATATCGTCGGCTTGTCAGGTGTCAAGTGCCGTGTGGCAGCTGTAAAAAGTTGCCCCGTACTTCACTTCAGTGTTGTTATATTTTCTGGTCCTTCGGGATCATTGATGCCAACACTGTAAAGTGTTGAGAATTGAGTACCGCTCAAGCCGGTGCTAGGGGGCGTGAGTGATGTTGCACTTATTCATTATCACTCGTGTACAGACTCAATCAAACCGAGTCTGCAATTCTTATGTTATTTTGCTGTGATTAATGCTTCAGAGGGATCACTTTGTTCCCAGAATTTTATGGGAACCTTCAATACCAAGAGAAGATGCGCATATCGTCGCCTTGTTTGGGTCAGACACTTTAATTCAGAGTTATGGCCCTTAGTTATGCAGTATGCATATAGAGCAAAAATCATTTCCGCGCTACTTCTCTGCAACTACTGGCTGGAATTCAACAAAACTTTATGAGAACCTTCAATATCAAAAGGAGATGCGCATATCAGCACCTTGTTTGGGTCAGACACTTAAACTCAGAGTTATGGCTCTTGATTAGTTATGCAGTATGCATATAGAGCAAAAATCGTTTCCACGCTACTTCTCTGCAACTACTGGTTGGAATTCAACAAAACTTTATGGCAACCTTCAATACCAAGAGAAGATGCGCATATAATTGCCTTGTTGGGGTCGCCCATTTTAACTCAGAGTTATGGCCCTTGATTAATTATGCAGTATGCATATAGAAAAATATTTGTTTCTGCGCTACTTCTCTGCAACTACTGGCTGGAATTCAATGAAACTTTATTGGAACCTTCAGTACCAAGAGGAGATGCGCATATCGTCGCCATGTTCGGGTCAGACACTTTAACTTTGAGTTATGGCCCTTGATAACTTATGCAGTATACAACCAGAGCAGTAATCGTTTCTGTGCTACTTCTCTGTAACTACTGGCTGGAATTCAATGAAACTTTATGGGATACGAAGAGGAGATGTGCATACAGTCGCCTTGTTCCGGTCAGACACCTATAACTCAGATTTATGGCAATTGATTAGTTATGCAGTATGCATACATCTCATTGGGATTTCCAGATATTACTATTTAACACAGAGTTATGGCTCTGTTATTGCCCTGAATATTTATCAAGTTCAAAGAATATTACTGTTTATGCCATGATAAATATATAAATAAAGCCTTATGTCTTCTGTTGTTGTGTTAGTAATAACCAGTACTCGGCGGGGGATATAAACTCAACGAATTTGCTTGTTATAATATAATTCATAAGATTGCATTATTATTGACTGAAGGCAGGGACAAAACATATAAATTTTATACATTATATAATTATTATACTAGCTGAAAATAGCCGAAAATGGGTACTTTTATATTACCAAGAGGATTTTATTTTCCTCTCCAATTCAGAGAATCTTAAGCAAAAAAATCATACTGAATTGTGTACCACTCAAGCATGTTGTACTTTTTCATTATCCCTCATGTACAGACTTAATCAAACCGAGTCTGCAATTTTCATGTAATTTTGCTGTTTTTAATCTTCCGAGGAATCACTTTTTTTCAGATAGTTATTATACATGACAACAGCAAGTGTCAAGTGCTGTGTGGCAGCCGTAAAAGGGTGCCTCGTGGTCCACTTCTGTGTCATTATTCCCTGCGGTCTGGAGACGCGTTTAACTTTTGAGGCATGGAAGAGCACGTGACCTGTTTTCGGTACATGGAGGAGCACGTGATCTGTAAACCGTATATGATTGGTTAATTGACCTTTTCTAAAACCCAGCTAAATACCGTTTGCCAGTACGTTACGGATTTACCTCTAGGGAATGTAGTCCGAATTACACCTAATTAAGAACAAAAAACTATTACGTGATATTTCTAATTTTCTATAATTATTTTACCGTTTAAGGTGGAAAAACTTGAATGATGTGTTTGAAAATTATCAATGATTCTTTAATATCTATCTCAAATTTTACAAACAATAAATTGTTTATACTGAAAATCTACAAGATTAAAATATACGTAGTGACATCTGCCATAATAAATAGAGATATTTTCTGCGTAAACTTGTGTATTTACTTTTTTTGCTCGGAATTATTCATAAAATGGTAGGCCTATTTAATAATTTTCTTAAAAAGAAATAATTGTTTTTATGTTCGACCTTCTCAGGTCTTCAATGGTCACCAGTTTTCAAAGACCTTCTATATTGATCGATTATTGTCAACTATATTCCTGATACAAACGTTTATTTATCCCCCAAACAATGTTGAAAATAGTTAAAGGAAATATCTTTATATCATTAAAAGTGTTCCCCGCAGGAAACCATTTTACTTGTATTGTTCTTGTTTCTTCGGGATCATCGAGTCCAGCACTTTAAAGTGTTGAGAATCGAGTTCCACTCAAGCCGCCGCTAACGGTTGTGGGGAATGTTGCTCTTTTTCATTTTCCTCATGTACTTCTTGTACGGTAATTTTGCTGTTTTTAAAGCTTCCGATGAATCACTTTTTTCAAGATATTTATAGATATCAATTTAAAAATATGTTTACTTTTTAAGAGGCAATTAAGATCGTTTGCCTTAAAAACTCATTTAATTTTATCACTTTAATTTTATCACTTTATGCAGAGTATGTATTACATTCAAAGTTTAAACGTGCACTTTGTATTTTCCTTTGTCAAAACTGTACCTTTTATTAAAATATTGTTAACATACACGTTAATCTTGCTACATATTTGTTTAACTTACAAATAATTTTATTTTTTGCATTGTGTGTTATTTGTTGTTATCGGATATATAAAGTCTTATTGAATTAATTGTTTCTTAAATTTGATTTGTATTTACTTAAAATAACATAACTGCGTTATAATGTCAGTTACATGTAAACCTTTCAAAATATTATAATTATTTAAATGACTGACATTACGAATTGTTTTCACAGAATTGTTCAATGTACGCTTAGCAGTAAAAACGTCAGTTTTATTTCAAAAAGCAAGTACTTAGTTTCCTAAGAATTGTAGAGAAAGCACTATATGTCTATCATTTTCCAATTAAATCAACACTTTATGTCGATTTATAAGATTGCGAAATATTGTTGAATAAGAACTGACAATTTAAAGATAATGTTACAATATGTAACAATAAATAATGTCATTTACTGAAATGTGATAAATGAAAGTAGCAACTGGACGTTTTATGTTATAAGCAATCCAAGATTATTCATTACATTGCATTTCCACTTCCATACCTTCATTGCTTAAGAATTTTGCGATAAAAGGTCGATTCAGAGATGACTCCACCTGCGAATAACATGGGAGCGGTGGCCTAGTGGTTAAGGTGTCTTCCTCTCAACCCAGAGATCATGGGTTCGAGCCCTTCACGGGTCACGAAAATGTTTCTTCATACGACACCAGTACTGGTTGGTTCCAGAAAGCGGATTCGAAAGTGATTTATATAAGTTGCAAGAAGCTGTTTCGCAATCAATCTTAAATAAATATGTTTAAACCAATAACAATACCATAATTAACTAATTGGGATATGATACATCAAGATTTTATTATTATTATTATTATTATTATATATATTATCGACTGTTGTTGGGTCTTCATAAGTCACATCTCCTTTACAAGAATAAACTGGATCATTGATTTCAGCATTATATGTGTTGAAAAACAAGTTGTTTTTTGTTTCTGTTTTTGTCTTTTGTTTGTTTGTTTATTTATTTATTGTTTATTTATTGTTTATACTAATTTTTAAACCTAGCTAAATTACACAGACGTGTGTGTCGGTATGACAGCCTTTCTCCGAAGCAAAGCTATTCCGAAATATTTACAATATGAACAAGGCTGAACTGTCAAAAATATTATATGTTATGTGATCCTTCAAGCCACGAACGGTTTACAAAACCGCAGCTTGGTTTGAGATGACTCATCTTGTTTTGAACGCAAGACAATGCTGCTTTATAATTAATGTACTTTAAGTCAGGACATATCTGTATGTAAAATTGTTCACATAAGGTAAATCATTCTTTAACCATTATATATAAGACAAGGTTTTCAATAGATTTATAATATAATATAGATTATAGTTTTCTTGCCATGTATCTATTTTCGTCTTGCTAACTATGTAAAACACGCACTGAGATGGCTAAATCCCAGGAAGTAGAAAAAAGCTCATTATCCAACCCATCTGCTTTTGTTTAAATATATACATTGCATTTTGACTTATTGTTAAAGTTATAGATAAATAAATTTTTGTCAATCTATGCTAAACGATTGTATCAAAGCTGCATATTAAAAAAAAGTTTTATAAAATAGATAACTGATCAGCCTTCATAGGCTATGTCTGTTATTTCCGATCCTTTGTTGATCGAAGGTGAATAAAGTTTCAGAATGGCTGCACTTACATGTACCAGTAATTTACTTAGGTTCTTAACTGTTGGTCCAACTTGAAGATAAATGACTGACACGTTTGATATTTGTTTAAATAATAATGCAAAGTGTACTATAAAACGTGATTTAAAAAAAGCTGAGGTTTAGTGTCGTATTTATTTTATAAAGTCTAATATCTCTGTTATTTAATATTTGAATAATTTGTAAGTATCTTGCGTTTCACTTGTTTTAAAGATGTTCACATAAATTATGTTTTGAAATAATTCAGTAATTGTATTTTAACTAGGAATTTATCCCATACGTCTGAAAGGCTGCCTTCTGTTGATGCACTAGAATCACAGCCTCTATTTATCCCAGTGAAATCGTCAGAGGCAACTAAATAGGCGATTAAATGGGACTGAAGAAAAATGAGTCTATGCATTTCTTAGCTCTAGAATGTTGGGAGGTTCAGACCCCTGGTGTTGCATTCAAAATTGTAACACCCATTGTTAGCTTCCTGTTTCGATGCTATAAGAATTAATTTAAAATGTCCTGGTGTGACATAAATCAAATCAAACAATCAAACATATTTTGTTGGCCCTGAATTAAAACCACAAATGTCAGGGTGGCACCTAGATTATCAAAACCATAAACAATATTATCACATAAACCGCGGCGCGGGAGTGTAATAAAGCCATTTAATAATCAAAGGGCTGCAAGCTCTGTGGTATTTTCTGATCTTTGCAAACTAAATCGTACTGTATATCTGTATGTATTTTCCTGTATAAGTTTATTTTTATGTACATGTACTATAATTCATCTTGCAGGGAACCAGAGTTTGATACATACGGAATTTTGCATAACTAGAGTTGCATCAAAAAATCATTTATGTTCATCTTTTATGATAGCCACACTTTATCCATGCATATCGAAGCTATTTCCTTAACAAAGACACTAAAAAAAGAATTTAAAAAAATGTTGACTCGACTGGGATTTGAACTCCAGACCTCTCACACACTAAACGAGCGCGTTACCCCTGCACCACGGAGATTATACAAACAAAGGCTGAGTAAAATCAAGTCATTCTAAATTTAGAATTTCCATTGAATTTCGGGTTAATTAATTTCGAGGTATTTTGTTCAGGGTAAACCTGTTGTTTAAAATTGAAGTAAATAATTTAGCATAAGTCTTCTCGCCCTACAGTCCAACATGTAAAAAACTATATATTCAACTACTCGGCAGTTAGATTTATTTGTGTAGTATTCAGTAATCGACATCGCTAAAAATAGCATTTTCATTGAGTAAAGTCATATTCATCGGCGTAATTTGTGAATGTGCATTTATTGACAATTCTATAAGCCAACGCTACTTTTAAAGTTTAAATGTGTTGTAATTTGTTGGATACTTGTAACAAAAAATTGTTCTTTCTTCTAAATTGCTGGTTTTTAAGCTGTTTTGAGTGAGAACTACTTTGCGTTGTTAGGTCTGTTAGGAAATTTTGTGTTAGACCGTGGATGCGATCTATGTATTTACTGATCTGCGATCAGAAAATACAAAAACGATATCACACTAGTCTAATATCACTTTGATGTGACGTCATTTGCGCTATATAGAAACATAGCGTTAAAGCGCGCTAATGTTAGCGTTACGCTATTGGGGCGTCATTGAAAAAAAAACCTCATTTTAACAGTTCACTGTTCTTATATTATATAATTATGTGATAAATAGAATATTATATTCGTGTAGATTCAATGCTAAATATATTGAACTCGTTGAATAAAACAATATTTTGCTCGCCAGAGGCTCGCATAATATGATTTTATTCAGCTCGTTCAATAAATTTAGTATAAAACTACACTCATTAAATATTCTCTATTTCTTTTTTAACGATATATATAAAAGACATATGTCAAACGTTTATTAATAGTGGATGTACGATATTAAAACAAACACTATTGGTTCATTATTTATTGTTTAGCTCAAAATTGAGCAATTTCCCCGACTAAGTGATACAATGAATGAAAAAAATAACCTTATACCTTTAAATTTGTCTTAGTTGTTAAAATGAAAAATTCTTGATTTCTTGTGTTCACATATTCTGTTATATAACCTATGCATTTCATATGAAGTTTTAAATCTTTTGAAATATTTGTTTGAAAGAAAATTGTATGTGTGAAAATGTTATGCTCAGTACACAATTAAGAACGTCCACCTTCATTATATTTGTTACAAAAAAACCCATTTTTTTCAGTAGCTGTTAGAGAGGTGTTAATGTACGTTTATTTGCATTATTATCTACAGAAGCATAAAGACGCTTTAAAAAACCAAAGCCCGAGAGATTTTGCCGTTGGTAATGCACAAACAAATGTTCCCATCATGTAACGCTATTATTACATAAAAAAGCTCATGCAAGATATGTCATGGTTTTCTAGTAGAGGATGACTTCAGGTGATCCATCGTGAATTTCCCAAGACATGAACGTGCGCTTAAACGGAACCACCGACCTTTCCTTATCTAACTATACCTCATATGCTGATAAACATGTTACATGTTGTAACGTGTGTTGTGTTTCATATCATCTGACATTTCAGTCTGTTGTTCCAATGCTTTCGGTTTGCCTCAAGAGAATTTTTTGGGTAGCAGCTGATTCATAAATACCATATAAAATGATTTATGACATAATTCAGACACTTGACTGTAAGGTTTTGTCTTTTATTAGAAATTTACATAACGAGAATTACAAGAACTGAAATGAAGACTATTTATAATCTTAAACATTATATTGATTTTAATTCATTTGTGCTCGTTTAATGTTAAAGAAAAACATATAGGAGGCCTACATTCCTGAACAAAATAGTATTAAATATTGATTGAAAGTACAAGATCCTCTTTATTTCTATCCTATTTAACCGATATCAATATAATCGAACGTTTGTATTCAAACCATATTCGACATGTTTTCGTAAATATGTATAGTTCTAGCGTTTTAATCACTTTTCAATGTATTGTAAATGATTTTTACTATATACGATTTATGTATTTATATTTTATAAAAACAAGACGTATTTTTTCTTTATCATCTTTTACATTTCTATAGGTGTGTATTCCTTTATACATATATAATCATATACATGAATAAGTAAGTCTATAAAAAAAGTTTAAGGCGAGTTTTGATTTGCATGCCTCTTTTATCTTAAACTATGTCATTCGTTAGTAATTACAAAGGAGTAATGAAAATCCATTTAAGTAAAATAATTAAAGGTCGGCATTAACACTTTGCTTGCGCTTAAATGATACAATAATTCAATATGCTTTGTTGTAGTTTATGATTTAAAAAGCAAGACGTTAGGTACAACATTATGTTCATGTATACACAGGCTAATGATGAAAAAACACGTTTCATATTTCAAATTAAAACAAATGATTACACTTAATTAATCAATTTTGTTTGAAGGTAGAAATTAACGATCGAAACACAATACAATGTAAAGCTGTAACTACTGCTAACAATATATAGTAATGCCATATTGCCATATTGCATGATATAGGGCAATCAAAAGGATTAATTAAAAATGTAATCAGCTTTTACAGTTATTTGTTGAACCGCTCTGTTCTTACATTTTTTTGTAAATGTCACAATTTCGCATTGATTATTTTCTTTGAAATAGTCGTTAAAATAGTTAATTTTATTATAGAAATTACATAATTTAAAATATATAATAATTTTAGAATTAGCTATTTTGCAGTGAATACGCAGTTCATGTATTAATTTAGCTGGTATTCCAATGACTCACATATGACTTTATGCACATATACATGTTTAGAAATATGCTTACTATCCTACATAATCCAGCATGTTTTTACAACTATACGACATGCTATGAATGCGTAAGAAGCCCAGTGCAAAATTGATTGGAATTAATCAAGCCATTTTGATTGAATTTCAAATCCACTGTAATAGAACATGGTATACATAAATGTAGCAGCAATCATATCTCTTGATCGTCGTTTTTGTTTCTGTTTTTGTGCTTTTGTTCATAAGCACGTTTATTTTTACAGAAGTTTTAAAGTGTATCTGAATATTGTGCAGCCATTCTAGTAGTCCTAATATCGTCTTTTCTTCACGAGTGTTCACGCCACGCCATGTCGTGTTAGATGTATATGTATTTAGCATAGTTACGTTATCACTGCACAAAATCCACTTAATATTTTGGTACTCAAACTTGAAGAAAACGAAACTCGAAATAAATGTTTTATCCCAAAACATTTATTTATAGCCAAAATGTCAAAGCTAAGTGTTGTTAATGTAATGAAGAGCACAATGTTGCATGCGATTCAACTATTATGTGTGGGATGTGTGAGATACTACGTCAGTCACATTATAAAGTCCATATTGTATTAGACATACTTTTTTGTTGTGTGCATTAAATAAACAATTGCTTTCAGGCAAATGAATATACTAACTAAAAACTTATCTACCTGCGCACTTCACCAACAAAATGCTCTGCTCACATTATTCAAAGGTTGTAAACCTTTTTGCGAAAAACTTTTACAAAGGAAAATATATAAAGGGATACGCTTAGCTATGCGCACTATCTTTTTTATGTTTAGAAACTATTTATGGATCATTATTTCATTGTACCGTGTGTTTGAAATCAACATATATATCATTTTTTAAGAAACTTACTGCCTAAATACATGGTGTCAAACAAAATTGTCAACAGACAAGTTGTTTAGTTCTAAAGTTGATATTACCAACATTTAAGGCGTAATGATACATATTGCCTACTGGAAATAGCGTATGTGTATGCAGACAGGCAAAGTAAACTTTTTGAAAACAATTAAGATATCATTATTTCGAACTTACTTATGTACATTACAAACGTCTATTATAAACATTAACTATTCTGTCTGTCTGCGATACATACTCTGCACATATGTTATCTCGTGTATAGCTTTGAATGATTATGTATAATAATGAAATTCCGTATCCTGTTATTTGGAACATCCCTTACGGACCGATGCGTTTCCTAATGAGGTAAGCGGGAGGACAGATATTTTAAAATAATCGCAAAAAAGCAAATTTAAAATCCAATTTTATTTGTTTGAGCTATTAACGGTTTGTTATTGTGAATTAGGACAAACTCCGAAAATTAAGCATATATTTACCCCAAACAATTTTGCAATAATTTAATATCAAAACAAATTGGATAAATCTAGTTATATGTGATTTACGTGTACCAAAAAGATTGCCTGTCAGCCGCTTCAAAATGTTTAAACGGTACAATCATCATGTCTGAAAAAGATTGCTTGCAACATTCCATTTACAAACTCGTATATTTTGATCTTGAAAATCTTAAAATTTATAGGCAAGGTATCATTTTGGAGGGAGAAACTTATGTAAAGAGACAGCCCTTCTTTTTGATTATTTGGATATTGTTACTCTAATTTTTTCGGGGAATTCAATTAAAGGAAAAATGAATTGAATTCAACGACCCTTGACACTAGGCTATGCTCAAAGCAACTTGCACAATTAAAAACTTTAATGTTAATAAATCTTACCTTACAAATTTTAATTGGTTTCCAAAATATATATAAATAACTTAATTGAAAGTTGTTACCATTTTCCAAACGTAAAGTGTAACCTTAACAGGTTTACTAACTATATAAGTGTGTATCTGTGAATATGTGTATTTAACTTATGTTTAACTTACTATGACAATTTTTTACGGGAAATAAACTAAATTTTAATCAAAATATATGAAATAAACATATTAGTTTTAAAAGATTCAGTTAGAATCGATTGTCCACGCTACAGACAAACACATTTTTGTCAAGAAGGATACGCAGCCACTAGACATAAACAAGTAAGATACAATATTGTTTTGGAATAAATATCTTTATTCAAGTACCATATAAATATAAATTTTATTCAATTTCTGTGTCCGAGCAAAATAATATGACAGCTTGGCGATTATGAATACATCCTTTTCTGTTCTTTTATTTATTGATTTTGTATTTTTTAAGTTATGTTATCATTCATTCAAAACTTTAATAACATGAATCCTTAGAGATCGGAAAATTTATTATGTCTGGCGAGACTTATTTTCCGCCGCTGATTTATAACAGCTCTCCTGACATTAATTTATTTGAGACTTTATCTGACGCCTTTGCCAGGTTATGATATTTTTTTACATTCTCATGTAATAAAATATATATCACATATATATATTTATACAGAGACATTTAGAGTAATTAAGTAAGATAGAATAATGAATCGTATGATTGTGTAATGATTTATATAATTTTATTACTAATTAATTATAATAACACCGAAAAATACGTTTGTATTTCCTTGGGCGTACTTTCCTCCCCTTCCACTATTCTACGAAATTATGTTTGAGTGAAAAAGTGATGTAATTTTCAATTTTTTGTTATTTGATTTTACTGCAAATTAATGTTCTTTTCAAATTATTTTTTTTTAAATTGATTAATATTTACTTCAAATACATTAATAGCATTATAAAGACATTTTGTTTATCAACTTTAGATTTATTACCCAGTTTACAACATGTCATAATGATTTTAATGACGGGAACGGTTCATTTACCAGATATTTTCAATTTCTCTTTCCTAACAGTGAATATTTCAGTTGTAAAACAAAAAGAAAGAAATCAATTTCATAAGAACTATTCAGAAAAAGATTATTTCTATCATTTGTAAATAACAACAACAGCTTATGTCAAATGCAAAAAAAAAATGTTGATTAAGAAATTTAACGATAATATTGAAATGATTAAACCCATTTAATTGTTTTTTGTCATTTTGATATTATAACTAAACATTTGATGTAATATGCCATCTAAAGATTAGGCAGCAATGTGTTTCAAATATTTATGTCCACTGCTATGCTTTTATTGATATGGACATGTGCGATTAAAACTCTATGTGAACATGTCTCAACTGGAAAGTGAAAAACAGTACCGTAAGTTCAGGGATTCCGTACAAAAAAGATGTATAGAATAGTTGAATGTTATAAAAGATCCTGTATGTTGTGATCAAAGTGGTAAACCACACTAAATGAAATTATATATATGTTATAATTATGCAAATAAAACAATTTTCAAACATCGAAGAATATGTAAAATATGTACTGTAAATATTTGTGCATATTATATGTTACCATAAAAATATATGCATTCATTTCTTATTGTAAAATGTGACTTAAACTTTTTAGAAACCTCTCTTTATTTTCATGAAATGTGCAATTCGGTAATATCTTTATAAAGAACGCTTTTTGGAACCTACAATATTGATAAATCTTAATTTGAGCATCATATTTATGATTTAAAACCATATAAAAACTGTGTTACAGGATCTTTAAGTTTTTTATGCCACTTCTGCGTTGCATTAATGACCTTTAAAATTACATTCTGTCGTAAATTGCTAGCAATAAAAACAGACAGGAAGGTACATATTTCAAATACAATGTACTGTAAAAATATTGTACAATAATTGTGTTGAGTAAATTAGTTTGTTATAACCTTTTGTCCATATTCCAAGTTTGTGAATGTGATCGCTATAATATACATGCAATTATAAATAAGCAATAAACTAATTAATTAATATTTCAGCTTTTTAATCATTTTATTAATGTATATTTTGTGGATTTCCTTTTAAACTAGCATCCCTAGAGCTATCTTAAACATGTGCAGAAAATGTACATGAAAATTGCTTGACAGAAATAAACCGGTATATTTAAATTCTTGGGTGTCGGTTAAAACTTTTCTCTTAAGCAACGATCTTCCAATTCAAAGTCTGAACTGTCAAAATAAGATAATATGTGCATGATTAAAATCGATAGGAACGCTTCACATCTTTTTTTACAACAATTTCAGTTTGCGATGACAAATCTTGTTTGAAATGTACTTAAGTCAGGACAGTAAATAGAAATGTTCTCATGAGTTTAATCTTTTTTAAGCAATACTATATTAAATAAGGCATCCATCAGTAGATGTCTGATATAATATAGAGCATAGCATAATCCTTTGAATGTTTTACAAAGTGTTAGTGTAACAAACAAACAAACGCAAATTTAGACAAAAAAGTTGTTGTCGTAACGAAGGCATACACTTTTATATAACACATGCATTTTTTGTTGTTCGATAGTGAATAGTTTTCACTATGCGTTTCTTTTAACATTAATTTTGTTTATTTGAGATATTATCTTACGCCAGCTAATGAAATGGTGTACAGTTTGATAGTAATTAAGTCAGAATAAATAATGCCTGTGATATAATTCATACCATTGCATTTATATTTACTAATAATAATGCAAAACATAGATACTTTTGGAGCTTACGTTTTCCCCCAATATTCTATGAAATAATGTTTCATTTACTTAAAACGGAATGCAATTCACCATTGTGTGTTTTTTTACTTTACTTCCAAAATTCAGTTTTTCAAAAAGTTGATGAATACTTACTTTAAATAGATTTACTGCATTATAAGTTCATTTTATAAATCAACTTGAGATTATTATATTGTTTACAAAATGACATTATGATTTTCATGACTGACATAATTTATTTACCAGATATGTTCAATGAACTCTTTCCTATCAGTAAATATGTTAGATTTAAAACAAAGGAAATGTACTTAATTTCCTACGATCTATAAAAAAAGGCACAATATGTCTATCATTTGCAAATAACAACAACAGCTTATATCGTTAGCGAAGATTGTTCAGAACGAACATAATATTGAAATGATAAAAGCCATTTAATCCTTTGTACGTCAATCTTCTTTGAAATTTACTTAAGTCAGGAATGTAAATACAAATGATCACATGTGTAAATTCATTTTTAACAATAATTATTAGAAGAGGCTTTTATCAGTAGCTATCTAATATGATATTGATTATACCATTATTGAAACAAAACAAAAATAAATGTGTTTCGTGTCATATTTCTTTATGGAAGTCAAACAATTTTATATTGCACATGCTTGATAAGAAGTTGTCAACATAACGTGTCTGTATCGACAGGATTTTGAGATCATCTGATAATTTAACTTCAGTTAGACATTTCTTTGAGTCTTCATTTTAAACACAATTTTTAGGAAGGCAGCTGTACTATCAATACCATAAATATCATAACAATATTTATTTGTTTTTATATATAAAAGCGACACGTCAAACTGACATTTATAGAGAATGTACGACATTAAAACAAACATTATCTGAGGTTCATATTTTATTGTTAAGAATAAAATATTAGCAATCACCCAGACAAACTGATAAAATATATATAATAAAATATAATAATATTGTATTTGTCTTGGAAGATATAATGATAATTTGTTTCAATATTTGTTCTCTCTAAATAAAGTTCTTTCCAAAAGACGTTAATTTATCGGAGTATTATTCATACGCAGAGTTTTTAAAACTTTTTGAAAAAGAAAAAAAATGTCAATATAGATAGGTGACGCCTTTTTTTCCAGTTGACTAACAAATATATCCGCAACGTGAAAATCAAATGTTTTTTATTTATTAATAATTGGTAAATGCACCTATTTGTACATTTACATTTGCAGAAGCACGTAGATGAATTTAATTTTTAGCCATAACTTAAGGAATTCTGCTATTGATAATGCACGACTAAATGTTCCTTTCATGTAGTGTTATTGTTGCACAACAGTATTCGTCTGATTCGGCAGATTAGGGTCTCGTTATTCGAATTTCATATAAATTAACCGAGTTTACACAATGCTTTTCACGTGCGCGTGCTATGTCATTGACTGTTATGTTTCAATAATGAACACTTTGGGAACTTCATTTCATTCTTTTTTATGATATAATTATATTTTAATATTTATTAATTAATTAATTTATTTATTTATTTATTTACTAGTCGTTGTTTGGTGATGTTTTAATGCTTGCATCGATGATTTACACAAACAAAAAAAATTCTGCTTATTACTTGTGCTTAAATAATTTACTGCGCATAGCTGGAATTTATGATAGATCATGTATACGCTGAGTGTAGGACGACCTTAAGCAAAGCAAAACAATATTTTAATTTTCGCACAGGTTTACAGACGACAAGGTGAAACAAAACATGTTTAATGTTATAAAATAAATGCATAAGTTAACGATCTATCACAGGAATAAATTCAACCTTTAATTGTTGTTATCAACGTTTTGTTATACCATATTGCATGTCGTATTATAATTAAATGGTTACATAAAGAGTGCGATTTATCTGTTGCAAACACATTGTTAAAAATATTGAAAATGTTAATATTCTAAAGTTGCATTTAAATGTATTATCAACATATCTTGTCGTAGAAAATAAGCCTTTCTATACATAATTATGTGATTTATCTGTTAAATGCAATTTGTACTACAAACATGTGAAAATGTTTAAAATCTAAAATTGCATTTCAACATATTTTGTCGTATGAAATAAGCCTCCTTTCTATACATAATTGAAGAATCTCTGTTCAATTTAGTTGTAAACATTATGTATTGATTTTCAAACAAATACAAAAAAATATAAAAAATATACCACAGTTACCCTGCTTGGAATAATTCTGAACTAGACATTGCAAGCAATAATGTATTTCTTTCGCGCAAGTCCCAGATGATTATTGTTTTATGATTTACAGTTGGAATTTTCTATTTTTCTATTAAAAAGACAACAACAACAACAATAATAATAATTATTATTTAGTTATTTGATGTATATGCAATTTGTTTAGAGCTTTAGCTAGTATTTTTATAGTTTACATATAATACAATTATGAATTTATTTATGCAAAAATAAACATGAATACAGTAGGGTGAACGTGTCAGTTTACACGCAAAACGCACGTTACACGCTATACGAACGCACGTTACACGCTATACGAACGCACGTTATACGCACGCAAAACGAAACGAAAAATACGCAAACGCACATAAAACTATATAAGCTAAACGAAATAAGCTAAACGATATACGCACGCTAAAACGCACGCAAAATAAAAACTTTTCTAAATGTTTAATAAGATGTCGTAATCATATTAGGTTTTTAACAACTTTAGCTACATGTAGATCGTTTATAGCGATAAATTTTGATTATCATATAGATCTAGATCTATACTGTACTGTATGGTAGCTAGAAATGTATTTTAAACGAGTTTATGTAAGAACTGAAATGCACTCAACCTAGCACCGAAATTAATTTTTGTCACAGCCTCAACAAATGATTTTTAGAAATATTTATAAGCTATCGTGCGCTAATATCGAAAGTAAAATAGTTAGGATAACGTGTTCCTTTTTATGCGCAATCAAATAAAGAACTATCCCTTGCATTCACTACGTAATCTCTCTACGTAATAGTCCAACATGGCCGACATTGAATTATGCATTGCAAATTTTTATAAATATACAGTGCTAACAATTAAATTCAGATGGATTTATGAGGCATATCTATATTTTAAGTGAGGCTGCATCATAAACAATCGAACTATATAATCTTGAGTGTAAAATAAAGGAATAAACTATTTTGACAGAAGTCACGAAAACAGATTAAAAACACAGGATTCTACCACGGATAACATTAAGGGAAATGGATAACATTAAGGGAAAAGCTTCCAGAATCAGGAATGATTAAATTGCTGGCACAATACGTAGATTTAAGTTGATGTCCTGTATGTTTCATTAGGACACCGCATGATTTATCTTGTCTTGTCGCCAGTAAAATCTTCTCAAAACGAAAGTGAAAGTAGAAATAAACAGTCTACTGAACAGCTGAAATCCAGTGAAATCACAAAAAAAGGTAAAATTTCTAGGGCATTACAATATATGAGTATATATAAATATTAAGAACGCAATTTTAATTTAGGTCTGAAACAGTAGTCGAGAGGAAAAAAATGAGGAAAATAAGGAAACCGGTTGTGATGTAAAGTTATTGGATACTGGTTGGGGACCACAAAAACCGGACAACCACTAAATCCGGACGGCCCCGAAAATGCTTAATTTAGTATTTTCTTTGTTCGGTGGTTGTCAGTCACTTTTTATCAACAATAAGTGCATGTTTCTTTTAAAATTAAGTAAATAAATGTATTTCAACCTCCGTAAATGGTAATATTTTAATTTATATTTCAAGAATGTTGACGTTGAAATTCGGGGGTAAAGAAAGCAATGCCTGACCTCATATACCAGCTATAATCAAGTGCAGAGTGAATAATAGAATATCCAAAAGTTCAGCATTTGTTGCTGACATACTG
Source organism: Ruditapes philippinarum (assembly GCF_026571515.1). Lineage (NCBI taxonomy): Eukaryota > Metazoa > Mollusca > Bivalvia > Venerida > Veneridae > Ruditapes > Ruditapes philippinarum. The sequence continues at coordinate 55,876 of NW_026863176.1, read as the reverse complement.
TATATCATGTTACAAATCAAAAATCAAAACACCCAAGCTTTTATCTGAATTAAATCATATATGAACATAGCTGTCTGGACACATGGTACTGTAGTGTTGACAATTTAGGTAATTTTGATACCCTCCTTGTCGAGCCTCAGATGTAAGTGTCAATACAATCAGAAATAAACAAACTAGTTTGTTAGTTAGGAGAAGAACCTAGCTGAACTGTGTCAAATTTTTTGGTCTCTAGGTTAAAAATTATGAACTCTGTACTGGCAAATGTTCCAAAAGTGTCCGGTTGATGGTCTCCGACCAGTATACAAAGACAGCGCAACAGAAAATATTTTTCATATCACTTAAAATTGAAATTTATTGACGTGCGCTTAATATATATTAAAAAGAGGATATTGAATGAGTGTAAGTTCAACGCTGAATTTATTGCACAAGTTGAATAAAATTATATTATTCGACCTCTGGTGAGCATAATATTTACTTTATTCAATGAGTGCAATAAATTCAGTAATGAACATACACAAGTTTAATATAATATTCTATTTAACACATACTAAAAATAAAGACCGTTTAAAGTGAAATCAGAGTCATTTTTCTATGACGCGCCTATAGTTTAACGCTTACATTTAGCACGTCTTTACACTATGTTTGTATAACGCTAATGACGTCACATCAAAATATATGCACGGCCGTACAATACCATATTTACGGAGTCGCAAAATCGGCACTGGTGTGTGATAATATAATGCTTTATCACACACCGGTGCCAATTTTGCCACTCCGTAAATATGGTATTGCACATCTGTGCATATAATTGACATGACGTCATTAGCGTTATACAAACATTGTGTAAAGTCACACTTTAAATATGCAGCCTGACTGGGACTTGAGCCCGGGACCCCTTGAATACAGTGTCGAAGCTGACTACCGGCTAAGCTATCAGTCCGCTTGCATACTCCTCCCCTCAATAGTGAACAGTTCTTAGCTGTAGAAATGAAAAAATCAGTTTTACAGTACAGTGTTTTTTTCCTCTACTTTGGGAATGGTGCCGGTACCAGACTGATTGGGAAAAAATGCATTATTTTGACTGAAATTGGGATTTTTTTTAAGCATTTTTCAGCTAGAAATAAGATTAGTCATCATGAATATAGATAGCTAACAGCTTCCACTGTCCAGGGAGAACTTTTGAGTGGTGATTCATATGAATATGTTGAATTTAAATGATTTCAGAGAAATCACTTGGCCTTGTGGTTATTTTGAACAGCCATTTTGGGAATTTAAACATTGGAAATTGGGAATTTAATGTCTATTTTCTATTGGGAACAGTACCGTTTTAGGGTAGTACATGTAGTTAGATAAAGAAAAAAACACTGCAGTATCCTTTTTGTTTTTCCATATACCATGCCAGTAATGGTCCCCTGACAGGGAAGGGAACACTTCCTTACTGATATTGGATCTGAACACCTCAGTGTCTGCATTATAGGACATTTGCCATACCTTTTTTTATTTTTTAATGAAATTTGAAGGATTTTTTTCCATATCAATCAAACAGATGTAATTGTTACTCAATATTATAGTAATATGTTGCCTTACTAACTTAGTTTCATTTCCTAGGAGGTATAATAAGGTAAAATTACCCCCATTTTTAAAGATGTAATGTATTTGCTTGAACAAATAGGCATCATAGAAAATATACCCTATCTTTCTTCATTGTCAATATAATTCAATGGGGTTTTCTTATTTTAGTCAATTAGATGTAGTTGTACTTGATAGTATAGCATTATTTGGCTTTACTTGACCAGAAGGTTATAACTAGGTAAACTTACCCAAATTTTCAATGATTTAGTGTGGTAAAGTTATTAATAAGGCATTATAGAAAGTTAGCCATTATTTCTTAATTTTCAATGAAATTTTTTGGGATTTTCTTATATAAGTCAATTTGATGTAGGTATTACTTAATATAATAATACTATGTTGCTAAACTAACTTTGATTCATTTACCATGAGGTTATAATCAGGTAATATTACTCCCATTTTTAATGAATTAGTGTGTAAGCTTGTATAGTTATACATAATAGGAAATAAGCCATAATTTTTTTAATATTCAATGTAATTTATTGAGATATTCTTACTTTAATCAATTAGATATGCTTGTTAATAAATATAATAGATTTATGTTGCACTTATAATTCTGTTTCATGTCCTAGGCTGTTATAATAAGGTAAAAATCCCCATTTTGTAGTGAATTTAAGTGTTCTATCTTAAGCTACAGTCTCACTTACATCCCGGCAGAGCCCCGGTAGACGTCCAGGGTGATCCGGGAACGACCGAGAAAAACCGGGGTACATCCGTAACTCTGCCGGCAATGTCCTGGATGATCCGGGATGATCCGGGAACATCCGGCATTCGACCCCGGATGGAATAAAATATTTAATATCACCGGGGTGGTCCGGGATGATCCGGGAAGGTATAGCTTTGCCGGCATCATCCTTAGCTCTGCCTGGAACGACCGTGGTGATACCGGGAAAGCACCGTAGCTCTGCCGGCACAAACCGGGGATGATCCGGGGTATGATATAGCCGGTAGAGCTACGGTAGAGCTACGGTAGAGCCCCGGTATATGCCGGCAGAGCCCAGGTAACTACAGGCAGAGCCCCGGAGGATAAAGGTAGAGCTACGGTTGATCCCGGTAGAGCCCCGGCAAAGCCCGGATCATTTAAAAAAAATAAGGACAATTTGTGATGATTGAACTTGTTTGTATTAAAAGCCTTCCCATTTCCCTTCTATCCAGTATTGCATAAGGATTTTTCAGAAAATCATCATGAATTACTATTCTGGAACAATAGATATTAAATTAAATAAAAATTATTTATCAAAGTTATCATTTTCGGGCGTTTTCAATCCACCGGGGTTCTACCGGGGCTCTGCCTGGATCGTCCTGGGCTCTGCCGGGGCTCTGCCTGGATCGACCGGGGCTCTGCCTGGGTCAACCGGGGCTCTTCCGGCGTCATCCAGGAACGACCGGGGAAGCACCGGCATGAACCGTAGCTTCACCTGGGCTCTGCCTGGATGATCCGGAGCGCATCCTGGGTGGTTAGTAGGGAACTACCGTAGTGCTGCCGTGGTAAGTGTGACCGCAACAATAATTTCATCCCGGATCGTCCCGGATCATCCCGGTAACTTACCCGGATGGTCCTGGGCTCTGCCGGGAGTAAGTGAGACCGAGGCTTTAAGACAGTAAAGTATCTCAGGAAATTTGCAATAACTCTTATATTTTGTAATGAAATTTGGTGGGACTTCCTTACTTTAGTCAATTAGATACGTTTGTTAATTAATATGATAGATTAATGTTCCTCTTATAGCTTTGTTTAAATTCCAAGGCTCTTATAATTAGGTAAAATTTTCATATTTTGTAGTGATTTAGTGCATTATCTTGGACATTTAGGCATCTTAGGAGATTTGCCATAATTCTCATATTTTGAAATGAAATTTGTTAGGACTACCTTATTTTAGTCAATTAAATATGTTTGTATATTAATATAAAAGATTTATGTTATATAAAAAATTCTGTATCATTTCCTAAGAGGTTAAGTTTAAGGTAAAATTACCCGGTGTATCAACATTTTATGTGGCACTGCTTTCTTTAATAGTTGGGGTCCACATGGAATTTACTATAACATTTATATTTTTCATGGACAATTATTGAAATCTTCTTTTTTAAGTCATCTAATTAAAGCTTTTAATTAATAAAGTTTATTTGGATTGAGTTATCAATTACATTACTTTTCATAGGGATCTTGTATTAAGCTCTTTTTAATGAACTGACCTACCTATGAAGCATAAAATTGATATTGTAGGAAAATTAAAATTACAATCAATTGAAATTGTACAGGTCCCAAAAGATATAAGTATGCAAAATGGGTTTTTGTAAATTTAAATAAATACATAGGTGATATTTAAGTATATTATAGTTAAAATTTTATCAGTTTTGAGGTTATAACTTACTTGAGGGAAGTTAAACAAGTGACTTGGGACTACAGCATACCTAGCTGAGAAAAATCTTCAAAGAATTATATGGTTATATATGGATAGGTTATATACTTTTAAGTTAGCAAAGGGCGACACAGGCTCATCTCGGGTATCTTAAAGGGGTATTATGTTAAGTAATGATTACGGATTGATAAATCTTTAAAGTGATTTTAGATAATATACAGAATAAAAATCAAAAAAAGCTATATATGTTTATCAAAGTGGGTTATAATATGGACCTCATATAAGATTAAGATATATTTGAGCCGGGTCACGATAAAACCAACATAATAGGTTTGCGACCAGCATTGATCCAGACCAGCCTGCGCATCTGTTCGCTAACAGTGTCTCTACTTGATATACAGTTTGTAAGTGAACAGCATGGATCCTGATCAGACTGCGCGGATATGCAGGCTGGTCTGGATCCATGCTGGTCGCCATACCACTATGTTGGTTTTGTCGTGACGCGGCTCATTTAACTTTTAACATGTAAACACTGAACTGGATCAGGAAACAAGGATTGACAATTTTATTAAGATTGCTAAAATAATAATTGTAACTGTTTTTTATTGTACATAATAGGAATATTGCTATATCATTGTATTCTCTTTGTTTGATTGGACTGGTTGAAATTCATAGAAATCCCTAATCAAGGTATCATTATTTAACAAAACATATATTTATTAAATATCACAAGTAATAACAATACATCAATATGACTGTCAGACAGATCTTGAAACAAAATAAAGGGCTTTAAAAGCCCAGGCCACATACAAAAATAGTAGTCTATGCTTTGATAATGAGCTGACAGATAGGGGAATTTTGTAAAGGGTGGCTTAGCCTGTCTGTTGTGATTACATGTCTAAAAAGTACATCATGGTATATTTTAGCCACCATAGAATTTATCTAGAAAAAATATAGCAATTTTTATTTGTACAAAAATATAGAAATAGTACAATGTATGATTAGTAAAATGTTCACTATACATGTACAAATAATGAAACTATTAACAAATGTCGGTACAGCCGCGGTACGGTATTTAGAGGGTCACGGGTTCGAGTCCATGTCAGGATTCACTTTTTCTCAGCCTGTGACTGATATAACATTTGTATAGCCCAGGTAGAAATTAAATCACAATGCTAATTAAGTAACCCTGGGAAATTCGAAGAAATATTTGCATACACAGTAGGTTTATAACGATTCAGTATTTTAACAAGTAAAACGTGTAAGCGGCCGAATAGCTCGGAGGAACTCAAGAGCCGCGGAATGGTATTCCGAGTGTCAGGGGTTCGAGTCCCTGCCAGGCTGTTACATATCAATATAAATCTGTCAAGAAAAATAGGGAGGAACTGTCTAAAATAATTATCACCCTAAATAGGATTCGGATTGGGTTCGGAAGTCTAAAGTTGATGAAAAGTCAGAAGATGAACTTGTAAAGGGGGTGGGGTGCGAGTCTGATTACCATCATTTGATGTCTGACGAACCTCATATCTAATATATATTGGTACGCATATAAACACCTGTTTGCTGAATTTAATATCAAAAATGTTGCAATTAATTAGTAACTAAATCTTATACTCGTATGTAAACTAGGATTAAAACTAATTAATCTTCGGCGTAAAGCATGTAGAAATCTGACCAGTATTCACTGCGAGGTCACAAACTTTAAAACTTTAATGTAAACATCACAATAATACTTCTTTATATAATATTTCTATTCTTTGACAGGGACACAGAACATCTCTTACATGTTTAAGAAACAAGAAATTTACATAATATATCTATCTAAGATATTCTTTTACTTCTGAATAGTAACAGACGCAAAACAAGGTACTTAAGCGCTTAGACGAACGCAGACGCACGCTAAATAAGAAACGCACGCTTTCAGACGCACGATAAACGAAAAACGATACACGGAAAACGAAAAACGTTAAACGCTTGAAAACGATACACGCTTGAGAAAGCGTTTCAGCAAACGCACGTTGCACGCTATACGCACGCACGTTACACGAAAAACGGACGCACGAAAAACGCTATTTTTGACAACCGAAACGTTCACCCTACTGTAGAAATATTCTACCTGCCTATCGCAGTTCATTTTTTATATGCCCGAAAGGGCATATTATGTTGTACCCCCTGACGTCCGTCTGTCTGTCCGTCTGTCCGTCCGTTAGCAATTTGGTTTCCGGAATATAAGTTAAATTCTATTTGGCCCGCAATGTTCAAACTTCATAGGATGATTGTCCATATTGGGTAGAAGAGCCCTATAGATTTTGGGGTCAAAAGGTCAAAGGTCAAGGTCACTATTACCTTAAAACTATAAACAGTTTCCGTCCGTTAGCAATTTTCCGTCCGTTAGCAATTTGGTTTCCGGAGCATAACTTAAGTTCTTTTTGACCCACAATGTTCAAACTTCATAGGATGATTGTCCATATTGGGCAGAAGACCCCTATTGATTTTGGGGTCACAAGGTCAAAGGTCAAGGTCACTATTACCTTGATACTGAAAACAGTTTCCGGAGCATAACTTAAGTTCCATTTGGCCCACAATATTCAAACTTCATAGGATGATTGTCCATATTGGGTAGAAGACCCCTATTGATTTTGGGGTCAAAAGGTCAAAGGTCAAGGTCACTATTACCTTAAAATTGAAAACAGTTTCCGGAGCATAACTTAAGTTCCATTTGACCCACAATATTCAAACTTCATAGGATGATTGTCCATATTGGGTAGGAGACCCCTATTGATTTTGGGGTCACATGGTCAAAGGTCAAGGTCACTATTACCTTAATACTGAAAACAGTTTCCGAAGCATAACTTAAGTTCCATTTGGCCCACAATATTCAAACTTCATTGGATGATTGTCCATATTGGGCAAAAGACCCCTATTGATTTTGGGGTCACTAGGTCAAAGGTCAAGGTCACAATTACCTTAATACTGAAAACAGTTTCTGGAGCATAACTTAAGTTCTATTTGGCCCACTTTATTCAAACTTCATAGGATGATTGTCCATATTGGGTAGAAGACCCCTATTGATTTTGGGGTCACAATGTCAAAGTCACTATTACCTTAAAATTGAAAACAGATTCCGGAGCATATCTAAAGTTCCATTTGGACCACAATATTCAAACTTCTTAGGATGATTGTCCATATAAGGTAGAAGACCCCTATTGATTTTGGGGTCACAAGGTCAAAGGTTAAGGTCATTATTAATAACTTAAGTATTAATCAACCTACATCTGTAAAATTTTACAGGATGAACAGCTAATTCCCATGTCTTACAAATGCTTCATCCTTACTTAAAAAAAAACACTTTCGGGCATATAATGCTCCGCCTAGCGGTGCTCTTGTTCAACTATGACTTAAATTCATATTCGAAAAAGAACAAAGTTTATTTATAAAGGAAAGAGAAGATGTCCAGCGGGTCATGAATAGGACATATTTTAATCATTTTGATTTAATTACAAATGCACAACAGTACATTGTAGTCTACAATTGCATGCCTGCAAGACAATAAAATAGTACAATATGTTTGGAAAGCCGTATACTTAAAATTGTCTGCGAAATAGTGAATATGAACAAGAAATAGTAGTCCATATCAGCACATATCTTATTATCGTTGTGTTTGTAATAATTTGTTTCTGTGCTTTTCACTAGCATGGATATGAAAGAAGTTAAATAAAACAGAAATGTTAAGGACACCTACATATCGTGTAGATTGATCAACCATTAAAGTCTTTATTGTATTTGCTAGACTTCAAGAGTGTTCATGTCAGCTGAAATGACAGCTTTTTAAGTAAGGTTAAGGGTGTAAATGTCAAGTCGCGTGAAAAGATTTACACCGCATTAAAATGCACAAAATACTATTTTGGAACGCAGAATCGAAGTAAACAAAAATTGAATCAGTGTTTTCTCCCAAAACATTTGTTATTAGACAATAATGTCAATATAAAATTGTTGTAAATGTAACAAAAGATAGTAATTTCAGTCCCATCGTTCAGTCCGTTTTATCAGAATAACGCGGCCAATATTAAAAGGTTATGAAGCTTTTCACTATTTTACTGAAATTGGGCTAAATATAGCTCTGAAATACGATTTTCTCAAACATATTTCTGTTCTATGTACCGCTGTGATTTATATATAAAATTCAAATTAAAGTTTATAGGGCTTTGGACCCCAATGGAGTACATTCAAGTTGTCACTAATGATAAAAACAAAACTAATGGGGCGTTTTATCGAGTCCCTTTGGCGTAATAAAGATTTTTTTCGTCCACTAGAAATTACCACGACATATTAAATGTCTGATTTACAAAGTTAGTTCATCATAAATTGATAACGTTCTTTGGCATATTTCATCCCTTATTGGTATTGTTTGTATTCATGTTAATATGTTATGAAAAAAAATACAAGCCTGTTACTTATGCGTGTAAATTGTGCAAACCTACCTTAATCAATACAAGTCAATATAATGCTTTGTAGGGAAATCGCTTAATATTTAAACACCAAACAAATCTGTTAGGACAAAATGTTTCAAATTGATCCTTTAGTAACAATTTCGGATACTTAATTTAAACAGCATCGTGGTAATTTGCTGGTTCTGTAAAGTTAAGATTGTGTTGCATTCACAAATCGAATGACCGCTTGTCACAAATAACACATAATGAAATCAGTTTACAGCGGCACCCCATGAAATTTTACTTAATGCGTTCCAATATAAATAAATGTGTGATAAAAAACGACCTCTGGCAAAGGCGTCAGCTTAAACATTGCATTGATTTGTTTCGTACAACGGAGGTCCTGTATTCGAATCGCACTACGATTTATTTCGGCGCATTTGGAGATATGTGTTGCCTATTTTTGATACTTGAAATACCTTAATAAAATAAATTGTTATCTTGAATGATTCGATTTTAATTACATTGTCCAAATACATTGGATTGTCATACCTTTTCACAATTTCCCGTCCTTTTCAGAATTCTAAGATAAATTATTTGCTATCATAGTTTCGGGTAATTCATGCCGTTATATCAATAAATCAATTTAATCTGATATCAGTTATCAAAGAAATGTTAGTTTGTTTTAATTTATTATATTAATTCCCAACCAATCTTTATAATTATTTTCATTAAAAACTGCAACGAAACAAAACTTTATTAAATTAGATTTTTTTTATTTTAACATTTTTTTATTTTATCATAAATCTATCATCATGATTTGTATGCTTCTGACAAAGTATCCCTTCAACGCGAAACAAATCTGTAAGTATGAACTGTTTCCTGTATGAAATGCATCAATACGTCACGTGATGAAGATGATACACCATGAGTCCCATACTTGATATTCAAACCACACGCAAATGCATCATTCTTCATTACATAAACAACACTTTACCCGGACATATTGGCTATAAAAATGTTTCTGAATAAAACATTTCCTCCTATTGTTAAATTTAGTTTACTAAAGTTTGATGTAACGCATTGTGTGCAGTGATGCAGTGTCAAATTATACCCACTCTTTTTCCACATTTTATCATAAGTGCTTCTTCCTTACACTCCGGTTGATGTGAGGTTTGAAATCTAAAATTATAGCTAAATCTACGAATTAAAGTACATCCCACATTTATCTGAAAATTTTCTACTTAATGCACAAGACATACTATTTAAAATGAAATCCGCCCTGTTACAAAGAACAAAAATAAAGGCACCTTAACAAAATATATGATACAAAAATGATAATGAAATATACTCAGATTGTAATATCTAGTGCAATTCAGTAAAAACACGTTTAACAGCAAGTGTAGCTGTTGATAATAACATACGATTAAAGCTATATTACAAGGTACAATAGCTGCAATTTTGATCTTACACAAACTGATGTTTTTTTTTCTTTGGAGTCACCGGTAATGCACATAAGTAGGACCGAAATAATGACATCCTACTTGTTTGGAAAAAGTATACTTTGACTGTCCGCATACACATTTCGCGCAATTACCAGCAGAAAATATATGTAATTACGCCAGTAATTTTGGTAATGACAACTAAAGAGCTTGCAAACGTGTCTGTGCACAATTTACTATGATACAATGCATTACGAAATTCAGTTTCCAAAAACGAGATGTATGTTGATTTCAAACACATGGTGCAGTAAAATATGGCACAAAATAGCTTTTACATAAAAAAATATAGTGTGCATATCTTAGCGTTTCTCAATATTTCTATTATATAATTATGCAATATACTAGACTTTCCTTAACTTGGGATATACAAAAGGTCAATTTAAACAATACAGTTTATAAGGTATAAATATTAAAGCAAATGTATATTATTGTGCAAACACATTCAACAAATAGTTACATAATCATGGGACTTACTTGATATCGCAAACGATTTTCAGCGCTTAATTGACAAATAACATGCACATGTATGATTCTTTATTACATTAACAAAATTTTAAAAAAATGACATATTAACTAATATACAAGTACACTCTTACTGCAACTTTAGATATTTTACAGTTTTAATACCTATTTTAGAACAACGCTTTCCTCAAATAAATGTAAACCACCGTTGACATTCTTAATAAACCATTTAATTATTCTATAACATGCAATATGGCATTTCGAAACGTTGTTTACATCAGTGTAAGGTTTTATATTTCTCTGTGCTTAGATCATTATTGTCAACCTTTCAATAAAATTAAATGATTAATTTTAATTATTTGTTTTAGTTTGTAATACGAGACGTGTTGTTTTTCATTTTTGGATGTTAGCCTGTGTATTAATGCCAAATAAATGTACTGATGTCCTTTTTTCAACAAATACATCTTTATCACACATTCCGGAAATGTACAGTAAAATATTTTGTCACAAAAAATAGCAAAAGCTCTCACTTTTAGAATCATTTCCAACATAGTGTTATATTTAAAATGGATTTTATAAGCCTTTGTGAATCTCTATGAATAACCTGCTTAAAGATAAATGACACAAAAGCCACAACACACAAGTTCATGTTTAATAAATGCATACAACAATATGATCGTTGTAATTGTTACTACCTGTGCCATGAATAAATTAAGTCGAGACCAGGGAAAGCACTCATTTATTCATGTGTAACCATGACTAATAATATGTATAGAAAACGTTCACATATTGTTACAGTAGTGTCTACATCAAAAGTATAATTTTCCATTTTCCAGCAATTCAGTTATTTATACATGCAATTTTTACCCAATGTATGCACTTTAAGGAAAGGTCTGTCAAAGAGAACAATATTGCTGCAGTAAAATGCGTGTGTTTTCATTCAAAGGAGTAATTGTATTCCGCCTACTTTCAACCGGTAAATTTTGTAGTATTGATATAATGAATGTACTTGTCTTTCATTTGAATATTCACAATAGTTTATGTACAAAAAGAGCATTATAAGTGTGCATTTATGTACATAATACAATGTTTATTTATTTTTATATGCCTAATATAATATAGTCTAAAATTTTCAGGTATATATCATTCAATGTCAAAAGTGACTATTTATAAAGGAAGACATTTTAGAAATGTACAACAAATGATAAGGAAACGTCCCTTATTTTTATTTAGAATCTGTAATGGTTAAATCATAAAAACATGTCGTTCAGATTTTAAAACTTGCGATGATATAGATGTTAGCTAGATAAAATGAAGAATATCATTTAGGATTTATATTCAAAGTATAGAAGAAAACATATTTTCTTCATTCAATGTTTAACAGTGCCTTACATTCGGTACATTTAAACCTCATGTGTGTTTTTAAATGTTAAAAGAGAATAAAAGTAGAATTAAAATCAACATAATTGTCAAGGTTACATAACGTCTGTAAAGTGTTGTATGTATATTTAAACAGTCTATTAACATCTTAACATCTTAATAGCTTACAAATGTATGAAGTGAACGATAAATCAAAGTATGGGGAATTTATAAACCAGCTGCCAACCAGATGATATCAAATCACAACGTGATAACGTGTGTTTATGAGCATATTCTAATGAAATTCCATTGTTTATTAATAATCTAGAACTGTTGATTAAGAATGATAGATATATTCTACATAATGTAGTTATAAACTTATATTAAAGTATATATATATAATTTTTTGGACTAGAGAAAAGTTATATCATCTGTGGTCGACAGGTGTAATAAACTGCATATTGACCAAACCATATGTCAATATTTTTATATCGTATACCATAAAGTATGCCACTAGCAAAACAGTGTTTGGGAAAAGATAGCACGCCGTGATAAGGCCATCAGTCCTACAAAAAAGAGAAAAGCAGAATCCCTTTAGAAAGCCCAACACGGTAAACATGGTAGAATTGAAAATGTTGCAGGCTCGGTTTGATTGCGCCTGTTCATGGACGGTACTGGAAAATGCAAGTTACAGTCCACGCTCTCTCTCTCTCTCTCTCTCTAGCACAGGCTTAAGCAGAATTCAACATTTAATCATGGAAATGGTGAAATTTTGAGTTTAGAAACATCCGCAGATGTGATTAAACGGCGGCCATCATAGAACCGTCAATATGACACGTTAATGCCATTCCATTAAACGCGCATATGGTCCCAAATTAATAAATTGCGTGTGCCCTAAACGAGAAATTCATGGGCGGAACTCAATAAAATGGAATTTTGAAAGGGCAGCCTGCATACATGTATCACAGATTACACGTTTAAAAAAGTCTACAAGTCATTTTGTAGACTAGTGACGAAAGAGCTTATCAGCTAATCAGAAACACCATTTTATTACAGGAAAACGGTATTAAATGATGTGCCTTCTAAAACTGAATAAATGAATAAGTTCTTATAAATATAACCTGGATATGCAATTTAAATTATATTAATAGTTCAATATATGCCCACAGATATGTGTTGTCGCTAACTTGAGTAAGACTTTATAAATTATATTTATGACATACTAGAATGTTCATTTAGATCGAAAAATGTGAATTTGTCTATACAGTCTACTACAAAGGGACAGTTACTTCTATTTTATGTAGACAACCATTGTTATCAGCGACAACGCTAGATTGCCTCAACATTGTTAATATATTCGAAACAAGCGTCAAAACATCACAAAACAACGACCAAAATATAAGATTTAAAAAATAGATGTTGTATGAAAAATGACCAAAGTTTCATTTATTTATCGAAATGTAACAATCAATGACTTCTCACTCGCACGTGAAAAGCATGGCGGAACTCTACTTCATACGAAAATTAAATAACGGACCCTAAATAGCCGAATAAGACGAATATGTGTATGCAACAATTACACGTAAGAAAGACCTACTTGCTCGTGCATCACACATGCAGAATTCCTAAAGCCGTAAGTACGTGCGTCCTCGTGCTTCTGCATACGTTTTAGCAAAAAAGGTGCATTAATCCTCTATTTCTGTAAATTAAAAAAGGCAAAATAAAATATATGGTAATGTTGCGGTCATATTTCTTAGTCAACTGAAAGTACACAAATGTGTACAAAGCGCGACAAATTTACATTATACATTTTTCTCTAATTATAAATAATTTTTACATAATATTGACTAATATGCAATGAATAACAACGTCTTTTTGAAAGCTACAATCAGACAGAAATTCAAAAATTCAAACAGACAACATTTCTTATAACTCATCGTCCGAATTGACGTCTTTTAGAAAGCTTCATAAATTTTATAGATAGAAAATATATTTAAACAAAAGAAGTCAGGAAATACTCATAGTATCTACCAAGACAAATATGATATTATAACATTTTTTTATATTTATTTTATCATTTTGTCTGGAAAATTGCTTATATTTTATTATTAACAATAAATCATGGACATATAATGTTTGTTTTAATGTCGTACATTCACTATAAACGTCAGTATGACGTGTGACTTTTATACATAATTATAAATAAACATGGGTCATGGTATTTTATGGTATTGTCTTCTTGACAATTTTGTTTTAAATACACACTCAAACAAGTTCTAGTTGAAGTACAATTACCGGATGACTGGTACAGACAAGTTAATGTGGACAACTTTATATCAAGTGAAACGCAATGTTCTGAAAAATATTCAATTATTGAATAACAAAAAAAGAATTTGTTATCTGAATTGTATGACTTGGTTACAAAAATGTGATACATAAAAACATTAAATATTATAATTATATAATAAGCAGATTCGTTAAAACTTTTGGCTTGAAATGATAATAACTCAAATAAACAAAATTAATGTCAAGAGATATGTTATAAATCAGCGACAAATTAGTTTTGCCGGACATAATGAATATTTGAATCTCTGGGAATTTCTAAAAATAAAGTTTTGACTGAATGAACAGAAATGGTAAGGAAAGAAAGTATTTAATAATAGAAAACAAACAATCAAAAACGGGTGTATTCATGTACGCCTGGGGCGTCCGTGGCCGAGTGGTTAAGGTCGTTGACTTCAAACCACTTGCCCCTCACCGCTGTGGGTTCGAATCCCGACAGGGACTTTGGATTCTTTCATGTGAGGAAGCTATCCAGCTAGCTTACGGAACGTCGGTGGTTCTACTCAGGTGCCCGTTCGTGCCTGAAATAATGCACGGAAGGGCACATGAGGTCTTCCTTACCAGTAAAGCTGGAACGTCGCGATATGACCTATACTGTGTCGATGTGACGTAAAACCCAAAACAAAACAAACAAAATCATGTACGCCTAGATATCACATTAAGTTTACTCGGACGCAGAAATTTAATTATAAAAAATATAGATATTCATTCTCAGACGATACTTTTTTCTGACGTGTAAGTGACTTATATCTGCTTACTTTCAGCTTACTTGCAATACTTAAATATAATATCAGATCTTTTTCTTGACAAAACATATCCTCGTTTGTAGCAAGACCAATGTTGTTTTACTTACATCAAAACCAAAACAATCTTAATTTTTTTAATGATGTAATCTTCAAAGCATTGAATATAGCAATTTAAATTGTGAAAACACAATTTATAATAATGATGAATATAATCGTATTGCCACATTGTCTTACTTATTTGAAAAGCAATACTTAGTAAAAAAAGATAGCTATTGACTATTTAAAGATTTTTTTCTTCTTTTTACTGGTATTTGGCAATTACCGCTCTCAGTAATGGATGGCGGTAAAATCGTCTGACGTTGCTTTAAATACACAGTTCAGACAAACATCTTAAATAGAAAATGCCTGAAATTTACCTTTTACTGAACATTCAGTTTTAAATGAGGATTGCTTTTAGACGTATCAATATGTAACAATATGTAGTGCTTCCTTTAAAATCAAATGCAGTGTTAATAAATGATACCTTAAAGGAGAAAGCAATTACTTAAACATCACCAATTGAAAAACTATTACTTCCTTGTATGTAGTGTTTCGATTATAAAAGAAAAATCAAATAAAAAAGACAGTACATTAAGAAAGGCATCTTTTCTGTTTTAAAATAAATCTGGTGTGTTTAATTTGAGCCGTGTCACGACAAAACCAACATAATGGGTTTGCGACCAGCAAGGATCCAGACCAGCCTGCGCATCCGCGCAGTCTGATCAGGATCCATGCTGTTCGCTATCAGTTTCTCTTCTTGTAATAGGGTGTAAGAGCACAGCATGGATCCTGATCAGACTGCGCGGATGTATATCTCCCAATATATTATTTGATCTATATTAATCTATAATCACATTAAACCTCATATGGCAGTTATAAAAGTTTGGAAGTAACTGCACACGCACATTATAACTACCAAAAATAGAAAGAAATGCTTTCATGTGAAAATGTAATCTCATCAAATGTCAATGATTCAAATGACTTTATCTTTCCTAGAAAATGTAAAAAAAATACTGCACAACCAGAAACAATACTATTAACATAAAGTCGTAAAATTTGATGATCGTTCAAATACAGCAAAAGCACTAAAATAAATGTCAAAATCGTCACATTTATTAACCAGTTCGTCATAAAACGTTATTGAAAATCATAATTAAGTTTCTACAACTTAACAAATACACCTCACGCGATTGGAAACATTTAGATATTAATCATCCGACAATGTATCTGTTGTTTGCACTGTAATACGGACACTTCTTCGTTAAAGGTTTGTTATTGTTTTAAATCGTTGTAATATTTGAATAGCAACACTCATAATAGATGTCCGTCTAACAGTTTCGCACGAAGTGGCTTCTCTTTAACGTTTTAGACGGCTGTAAATGCGTAATTTGCTTTGTACTACATGTACTATGATATACTAACTACTATGATAAGTTATTGTATTATAAATGATTTTTATTGCAATGCATTCACTTTTGGTGATTTCAAGACGAGCTCTTCCGAATCACTTTCTTTCTCTACTAAAGCTTGAGCAATAATAACTAGCTAATGGATCATTCCAAGAAACTCCACTGATTTCTTTTTAATGAAGGGACTAGAAATAATTTTTATCATTTGATGAAAGCCTATACTGAAAACGTTTGTGCAAAAGTTAAGATTATTTCCTCACTCTGTTTTCTAAAATAATCATTTGTGCTATGCACTTTTGACTTCAGTAGAGATCCCTTTAAACTGTATAAGGTATATTATGTTGTTTAAAACCAAATGTGGCAAAAAAAAATACTTGCAGTGTTTTTCCTGTTTTGAAAGAATATGTGTAATGCTTAATGTTTTTAATGTAAGAGATATATTTATTCTGAGACATAAAGTCTGTTTAAACTAAAGCCAATTGTTTGCGCTAATCCCTTAAATTAAAATTGCAATACGTCGTTTTTAATGATATATATAATACGGTATTGATATAATAGTTTATTTATTTGTATTCTTTTAGAATATTTCATGATTTCATGATCATTACTTTCTTCCACAGCAAAGAAAGAATATTCGATGCTATCATAATAGCTCTTGTGACATGTGTGACATTTCATGATACTTTATATTGTAACCACATGCAAATGTATCGTTCTGTAGCATATATACAACACTTAACACTGACATCTTGTCATGTTTAAAAAAGAAGAACGATTCTTTATATTATAATATCAGTTTCACAATTTTTAACTTGAATCTAGAGTATCCAATGGTTCGAATAGAAAAACAATCCGTTTCTGCAGAAGCTAGAATTTTCTTTTTTTAGTCCGCGTCACAACAGTACAGTAGTTGTTTTCCCTATTTTGTAAAATACAGAGCAATTTGATGCAATATTTTGCAGACCTGATAATATTTGCTAATTAGATGCAAAGGTTTTACTTTTGAATATATATTATATGTATAATCAAT
This sequence comes from Ruditapes philippinarum, assembly GCF_026571515.1. Classification (NCBI taxonomy): domain Eukaryota; kingdom Metazoa; phylum Mollusca; class Bivalvia; order Venerida; family Veneridae; genus Ruditapes; species Ruditapes philippinarum. The sequence continues at coordinate 38,570 of NW_026863176.1, read as the reverse complement.
GCATTTAACATATTAGTGATTAAAATTTTAATATGATAACGTTTGTTAAACAATAAATTTTATATCGCAAAGATAAACGTCATATACGACCAAAGTTAAAAATACAACATGATAAAATGAATCATTTTTTCAATTACGAAAATGTGTTAATCCCTTTGTATATCCTCGTGGATTAGAATAACCACTAAAACAACATAAAACACCCATTTTCAAAACTAGTTTGATTATTGACAGAGAAAAATTATAAGTCTAAATAATGCTTGGTAATCCATATATGGAAAGTGCACGGATTGGATAAACCACAATTGATAGTTATATTTCTATTGTAAAATGTGTGCAAAGTGTATCATAAAGATACACAATCGTATCAAACATAGTTTCATTGTCAAAATAAGTTGTTACTTTGATGTAACATGCTCAATAATATTTCAAATTGGTTGCACTATTTCTAGAAGTCAATGTATGATAACATGTGTTTGTTGCATGTCATAGTTCAGTGTGAATTGTTGAAGTGATCAAAAATTAAAATTTCTGTGAACAGCATTGAATACAAAACCTAGTAAATATGCATTGGAAATATCTTTTAGAGAACATACCGAACACGATTATGATGATCCCAATAAAGTTTTATAAATGTGATAAACCAATCCGACGTGTTGGTATTTTACATCATGTTATATTCAACACTGCTGCCACGGATGAATTTTATGTTTATCCGTTATTGTAATTCTTTAGTTACTGGCATTGTATTTTGTGCAATGCCTATACAAACTTAATCAGCTTTCCCCTAACTCAACACTGACAGGTTATACCATTCCAGCTTATTTCTTTTTCATTCAGAATGTGTGCTTACATTTGACAATCGCTCTCACTGTACCTTACCTTATTGCAAAGCTCTCCATTTGTTTCAATTTTATTTTACCTTCCACTTCATAAGAATTTTATTTCGTAACGAATAGTCGAGCAACCGATCAATTTACATAATATTTTATTAATGCAATTATTATAACACTTTACAATATTTGACCTGTTATAACTGGGTTTTTTTATTTGTTTACGTAATTTTACCTAGACTAAGTATATTAAGATAAGGTTGTCATTATCAAAAAGAAGTTGAATAAAAATAGACTGATATGTATTGTAATCAAGGAACTAAATATCTCATAAGTTATTTTACTTTTAAAATAATAAACATGCCATATATTGTTGAAATACATAGGGTCTATATAAGCAGTTCAATATTAACAGTATCAAAGTATTAACTTAGGTAATCATATAAATGGAGTTATCACTCTAAAATTAATACCAAACTCATCAACAATTTTATTCACCAGAGGGTCATAAAACGAAATTGAAAATCATTAAAAAGCTGTTCAACACAAGCTGTTTTTTGTGCGATTTAAAGAACCATGATTCATTTGTTTGATCGTTTGAGATTTGGAAATGTTCGCAATCGTGGTAAAAAAAGATGTATTTTAAAAAAAGGACCTCGATATGGATATGTTCCCTTCCGGGACAAGATACAAAACAAAACTTATTTCATTTAAATCATAACCGCGACTTGTGTCATCTTTTCTCGACATGTCATTTAACGCTTCAACTTCAAAAAAGAAACATTGTTGTCTTACAATTATACTTTGAAGAATATTACGGTATTTTAAAGAGAATTTAAACATAAATGTTATAGTTCGTTCTTTTATTTATTTTTAATTTGTTTAAGTAAAGGTGATTCGGAAGCGCTTACCGTTTAAAAGATAGTTCACTTTTCTTTGATAACATAACCGTTTAAAGCGATTGTATTACAACAAAAGAAGAAAATTCGTATATTAATCAATTATAGTAAATATGATACCATTTGTCAAGTAAGAATAATTGCAATATGGACGAGTTTAACGATTTGCATTAACAGTGTTTTATATTTAAGTATTTAGTAAACATAACCAGGCAAATAACAGTAACTCTAAATCAAATAACATCAGCATGTTCCTTTAACACTAAAAAGCAAAATCAAACAATTGTGTGGTCTCACAACGTTATAAATATTTCTAAAAGTCATGAAGTCATGTTATGATGTATAAAGCCTGTTCTAATATCAATTAACAGGATTAAGTATTTTCATTCTGAAACAAACATATAAATTACCACCGTGTACACCTAATGTCACGTTGGTGTTACCGCCCTTACGGACATCAGGTTGTCTTTAATCTTGTAAAAATTGATTTCGGACGGAAAAAGCTAGCATGATGTTGTGTTTACTTTTATATTATTCTGTTAGTCTAGTAACATAGCATACGAAATACAATCAGAATGCATTTCATGACATCATAACCTTAGCAACAAGATCAACTTTCGACTTTAACAAGTGAACATGACATTCAAAATTAATGTGTTATTAAGATTAAATGCCGTCTTTTTTCGAGTTTATCTGCGAAACTTTCTGACTATGTCTAATTGATGATATTTATTTGTAGGACAAACACTATTTGCATCGTTATATTAGAAAATACATTGACAAGCATTAAAAGGCAAAAAGAGATAATTAAAACAACACACTCACATGCACTCACTCGTCAGACAATCATTCCCGCACAGCTTAATCACAGTAGCTTTGATATCAAGCGTTCCTCTTTAAAATTATGAATATGTCTAGCGTGTGAATTATATATGTGTTTTATAAACAGTTCATAAAATGATTTTGCTTTGTTAACATTAAAGTCCATAATAAACAGTCTTTAAAAGTCATAGCATGACTTATCCGTGTTAGACAACTTCCGACATGTTCACTTTATAAACATCATTTTAGGAATAATACAATTTCTCGTCTCAATTAACCCATTCAGTGAAAAATGGCAATTTTCATTGAAAATGCTTCTGTTACAAGTTCAACAAGAATCAGTTGAAAGTAATTATGACAGGTCTTAGAGCAAACCAAAAATTGATCTGCAATTTTTAATCACAGTATCTCAATATCAGACAGGACATTTCCCATTTCTTATCAATAGCATTTATAACATGATAAATGTCAAGAACCGGAAAGAAACTAATTAATCTAGAATATAGTTGTGTACGACATTAAATGTCTGTATGCTATCATTATGTCATAAACAGATTAATTATTAAACCATTTAGGATCTGTATTTTGTCTGCAATTGACGTGATGTGACATTAAAACTTGAAACAACATGTTTTGATTAGCCATTGTCAGCTTCATATAGGAGAATCGAATGCCAATGTGTCTGTATAAATTCTACTTGGTATGCATTGTAGACCGTATCTAGCACAATGATATTACATTTTGAATGACAAGGGTCATAAAACATTCTAGATTATGTTGTTGCAGAACAATATCAAGCTATCTAAAAAGGTGTGTTTAATAGTATACTAACATTAGTTATTTAAATCAAGTTAGTGTAAAAAAGTTATCTAAAGCTGGTACTGTGTGACGAATTGCCATTTTATTTATTCCAGACAAGATAAACCTGCGAGGTTGTATGCATATATTAAGATGATTATGTATGTGATGGTTATTTAAAACAATTCAATTCTTATCTTGTTTTTATTATTTTTTTTCTATAAAAATGGCATTGGATAAGTTGACAATGCTTGAATAATTGTTTCGTGCAATACTTTTTTAATTAATTTCATTTTTTTTCATTAAACAGAAAGCATTTAAACACGTGCGACAGCCGTTAGAGTTCATACCATATCAACTAATGATAATTTTCAAAACCAATTATATTAACATCTGTAAATGCCATGTTGATTTTATTTCAAAATGAAGTTCATCTTTCCTTATATCAATACATCCTAAATCTTGATGGAAAATAACTGTTCAAACACATCAAGCAAGATCGTTATCACTGTAAAAGGCAAATGGATTTTGTAAAACATAAATCAAGCAATGACACTTCGAAATTTTTATACACAGCTGCTTCACAAAATGGTTAAATTGCAACAAGTTATTAATTCCTCAATGTTAACATTCTCTTAAAACGCACGATGGAATAATACAATCACATATTGTGATTGTTTGTAAATGCGATATTAACAAAAATGTTAATTAAATAGTGCAGGTTTTCGAGATTCGAAACAATTAAAATGACTTAAGGTATACAGAGTTACATGATAAATAGAAATTTCGTGACCACCAAATAAAACATTTGGTATATGTTTCCGAAAGAGATGAAAATTGAAAGAGTTGTATGATTTAGCGTTTATACATGTTATACCAAAAACGTTATATCTGACAGCTACCAAGGTATGAATTTACTCGTTGAGCACCAATTGTGCAAGAGACATTCGTACACAAGCAAAGCACTATGTAAGATTAATGTAACGCTTATGATTTATGTAACATTTGGAATTGATTTGCTTAAAAATACTTATTCTTCGTATAAAGATTAATACCTAATCAAAGCCAATTTTTATGACATACTTGTAAGTGTAGCTATACAACTTCATATATTATATTTAGAATATATCTCATGTTTTACTAAGATGATAGAAGTGCTACCCTTATTTGCCAGCAACTGATCCGTATATTGGTGTCTCAATATTTTTCGTTGTGATCATTTTGTTTCTTAATTCAATCATTTGTCTCAATGTGATCATTTTTAATGTAATAATTTGTTATTGACAACTTCATTTCTTTTCATTAAATAATGTCACGGTTCAGAACAGTTTACTATTAAGGGGAAAAGATGAGTAAGCGGCCGGATAGCTCAGTCGGTAGAGCCACGGTACGGTTTTCCGAGGGTCCCAGGTTCGAGTCTCGGTCAGACTGCACATTTTTTCTCACCCTGTGACATTTGGCGCACAACGAGGGACTGTGACCGAATGTAGCTCAGAGTTTAATTCACATTGCTCTGTAACTCTGTGAAATTCGAGGACGAATTTCAATATAGCAGGGGATTATGTCACGGTTCAGAGCTGTTCACTATTAAGGGGAGAAGATGTGTAAGCGGCCGGATAGCTCAGTCGGTAGATCCACGGTACGATATTCCGAGGGTCCCGAGTTCGAGTCCAGGTCAGGCTGCACATTTTTCTCACCCTCTGACATAGTATCACTTGCACTGATATTAAATCCCTCTGTAAAAGAAAAAATATCAGCAAGATTACATTAATTGTTTGTCAACAATTGCTGCATTAAAACTACGCAGTACTGTTTATGTATATTATCAGTACCACGGATATAAACATGATAATTATATTTCATTCAAAAGGTTGATAAATTCTACACAACTTTTTCATACACAAGAATTGCATTTTTTTAAACTCTCCGCCATGCTTTGCTCAACTGGATTTAGAACAGAATAGAAAATAAACATTTTGAAAGTGACATAATTATGCTCATATTTTAATAGTCAAGTTGAGCTGAATAGACTTTATACTTTAAAAAGATTGACTGGTAAAATGGTGTTTGACAAACAGCTGATATTTAAAATGTTAAGGATAAACTTTAAAACTGCCTAAAAATAAAAAGACTGCTTCACTTTTTATAAAGTGAACGTTACAGATAAATCCTAATGGATATTAACAAACATTTCGTTTTGAGATGTGCGTTATTTGTTGTTAATGTGAAGAATATTATTAAATGGAAAGGAACTATGGCCAAATAAACACCTATTTTGACTTTCACCTCTTCAGTCACCTTATATTCTTAGATGGGCATGATGACACTTTAAAACAATAAAAATAAAGTCGTCCTTACCATGAAAAAAATAACTACCACAATTACCACAAAAGCAATATATTAGTGAAGAAGTATGATAATAATCAATAACATAAACATACCGTAGAAGCATGAACTAATAAAATCGAAGACGTTTCTTCAATCTATAATTAATCTAATTTAAATAGAGCATGCAAATATTACCTTAATAAAAGCAGTTTAAAAATATTCAATCTATTATATAACTTACATATAACACGGGAGTATTTAATAACAAAAGTAATATGCATGTATTGTTTATCTTAGAATACCATAACTTGATAAAAGTGGTATAAAATTATCCGATCTATAATCAATATAACCATGAAAGAATTAAAGTAGTATAAACATATTCAATCTTCTTACATGTACCTTAAAAGTATTACCTTAACATTAATGTTTATAAGTATTCAATCCATGATTAAGCTGGCATGTACCATGCAAATATTAACTTTATAAAGGTAACATAAAAGTATTCAATATATTGTAAAACCTTGAATACCATTGGAGCATTAACTTGATAAATGTGGTCTAAAAGTAATAAATGTATAATTACTTTAACAATAAAAGTATTCCCTTTTGTAATAGTAGTATAAGATATTCAATCTACATATCAAACATGTACTATGAAAGTATTAACTTTGAAAAGTAGTATAAAAATATTCTAGTATGTTAAAAAGAAAAATACCGAAACGAACGAATATGATTTTTTTTTCTGGAACAATTAAGATGACATAAAACATCGGAGAGCGCCGTTCACAGAACGCAGGGCCAATACACGTCTAGATAGCTGACAATTTGGGAGTGCACACAAGTTCAGAGGCATTAAAAGCAAGTCCTCGAAGACAATTTTTGGAAAAGGCAAATTGAATTATATAAGAAGGTCGTAAAATGTGATACTTTTAAACCTTGCCTTTTTTGCTCTAGACTATATTAAATTTTCTAAATATTATGTATGTTTTATGCTTCACTTGATGAAACACCAATACATATGCAGACCAGATTACAACATAATAAATACAAGTTAAAATGTCATTCTGAAATATACATAGTTTCAAATATCGAATGTAGTATTGAAGCACCACCTGGTTCTTCTTTTTATTTCACATCAAGTCATATGTAAGCCATAAGCTACACACTAGTACAGTATTTCGTTCTTTGACTAAAATACGATCATTTAAAATCCTCGTTAACGGATGTTTTTTGTCTTTTAAATTAAATGAACCTTTAAGATGATGATTGACAGCTTAGCATATATATTAACAGGAAAAAACCTGATGTCAATTTATAAATGTTGTATAGTAGCAAGATTTTGTGCAAAGTCACACGTTTGCTTGGCAACGGGCTTTGAAATAGTAAAAAATTGGCATCGTGACTGTCCTTATTTATGCAGGCGTCACACTGTCCCGAAATTGATACCAGATGGGCATACGAATATGAAAATTTTAATTTCGTGCGAAGATAGCCCCGAAATTGGTCGACAGTCTCTCAACAGCCGAAACAAGTACGATTCCTACAGAAGATCACGCGATCGCATCAGAACCACACACGATTCCTACCGAAGGTCAGGCGATCGCATCCGATACACACACGAAGTCAACTCAAAGATGCAATTTTGTACAAAGTAGTTTACCAGCAGGATACGCGAAGGTCACAGGATAGGTACCCGACGTCGTATTTTGAGTACGATGCCTTTGTACGTGGTTACGAAGGCGTCAAGTGACCTTCACTTCCGGGTGGTATACAACCCACGGCCAACCGCGAAAATTTCAGTTGCAGAAAGTATTGGGAGCTAATTAAACTACGATTAAACTTTAATTTGGCTCTTCATATTACTATCAAAAACAATTCTATTCACACAAAAATCTATGATAAAAGTGATAACTTTGATTATGGTATAGTAAACTATGCACATTTAAATGGAGACGTACCGCATGCAACATCTGACGGGGTATATGTATCTCAGTAAATTAGACTCGCTAGAATTTTTAGCAACGTGAAGGATTTTAGCAAGCTAAATATTTTCATTACTAGCAAGCTACTCAAACAGGGCTACCGCTATTATAAATTACGTAAATATTTTACAAAATTTTACAATCGTAACTTTGATTAAATCCTAAAATTCAGTAGTGATTCAAAAATGATTTTAATGGAGATGTTATTTACAAACTTCGCAAGATCTTTGGTTATTGTTGCCTTTACTAAAATTATTAAACGTTTAACCAAAAGAGGTTTTGACTCTACTTTTTTAGATATACCGCATGCTTAGTGTTCAACACTTTAACAGTTGGTCCTTTCCTCTTTTGAATACATCTGACGGACCAATTGGATAACTCTATGATGGAGAGTTCTTAATGCCCTTTGGGACTGAATTGCCTTAATGTTCGTCTTCTGCCTTGCTTCGTCGGGCCCTTGTAGGTGATTTTTTTGTTACTCTGTCTTCCTTTAAATTATTGAGTACTTTTGTTATGGTCATATGGGTATTCATTTATATGTACATGTATCTACATAATCATCTCGGTGTTTTACTTATTTTACCTTTTGAAACCATAACAACTGTTATAAATATACTTGGCGGGGATTCATTTTATTTACACCGTCTCGTTTATAGGAACATGGTGGGCTAAGTGTGAGGTTTGGTGCACTATTAACCGGTTTAAACTTCCCAGCAGTGCCTATGCTGCTGATCTGTCCAAGGCGGCGCCCCTATTTGTTCCTCAGATGCATGTCTTTGTTATTTCATACTGTTTTGGTGACACTTTTGCCGGTATCCCTTGTTGTTTTCTCGTCTACGGTAAGAACTTTCCCTTTTGCCCCTAGTCTTATTTAGTTAATGAATCAATCATTCATTTGTTTTTTCTTTGATTTCATTGGCGTTTACCATTATTTCGTCTTATGTATCATTTAAGTGATAAGCCTATCCGTGCTCTACCTTGCGCCCTGTCCGTTTTTCTGGGGGGTCCTTTTGTGTTACTTGGTTCTTGTTGCTTGGTTGTGTGGGGGTTGCGTTCATTGAACGTTGCCTTTTCTTGTTGATATTGTTTATCATATTTTATAAAACTTTATCATTACACCCAAAGTGGGCCTGTAGGCCTCATTATGTTTTCTAAGGTGTCTTAAAAGTAGCAATGCAGCTGCCTTCTTTTTCTCGGTTGACTCATCATCAAAGCATGTAATTCTGCAGGAAATAAACTGAAAATAATTGTAAATTAATTGCAAATAATGGAAGTCTTCGATGTCTCCGTAGAGATGTGCAAGAGTGACAGATGAGGAAGATGGTCTAGCCGTATATATGTCCACCATGATAAACATTCAACGCTTGAGCCACTAAAAATTGCTTTCTTCGGCCTCATCGTAGGTTCATCTCGATGACATCGTACCAAAATACGATGGTGACACGACAGTATTGCGGGGGCTTCACGTAGTCGTGTTCCTCTTTTTAGACTATCGGGAATCTTCGTGTTTACTTCGTATTGTCTTCTTGAGGCTAAAAATGCTATATTGCACCGATGATCACACGAAGAAAAGACGAAGACTACACGATTCGACATGATGGCTTCACGACGGCCTTCCGAAGGGCAAAATTGACATACGAATTCAACACGAAAATGAACCTTCGCAATGCCTTCGGGCAATTTTTTGGCATGCCAAAGACTTTGGAACCGCTCACGAAGTTGCTGCCGGAGCTTGTAATATTCAGCCGGGGATCATACGATGGCAAAAGATGCCCTCACGAATGGCACGATGTTATTACGATCAGATCCGAATTTGAAAATTTCCTTATTCGTGTGTCCATCTGATGCCAATTAATACCTTACGACCTTCGGCATCAGATGGTTGAAGCCATTATTAATTAAATAAATGTAATGTAAATGTCTGGCAAAACTTTATTAAACTTGACTATGATAAAACATAATTGTTAAGGTTATTGTGCTATATGCACATGTTATTGTATCACCGTCATAAAAATATCTGATTTAATTTCAATTAAACTAAACATTTTTTTAGATAAAATGTCAATAATCTCACCTTTATGGCATGCTAGGATGCCATTTAATTATGTGCAATGTCTGTTGCAATGGCAACCAATTTCTAATTCATGGGAATAACATTTTCAAAAAAAAATATCACTTAACAACACATATAGTCTTTAGAATTAAACAGCAAATTAAACAGTTGAATATTTATATTTGGAATGTAGCATTGTTAAATCTTTTTGTTGTAGCTTCTATTGAGAGTTTAAACAATTATTCTGCTAACTGAAGGTATAGCTCAAAATACCTAAAGTATGGTTCGTTTTTAAAATATGTACTGTTCTGGAAATGTGCAGCTTGGTATTGAAGATAATTGATAACATCATTTCACCGAAAGGTCATATCACTAAACATTAACATTAATTAGAAATAATGTTGTTGATATTTCTGCCAATCCTATTGGATATTACTCGCCAGATGTGTCACTCATTATCATCTTTTAGTACAGTCAAATTAAAAACCTGGTTTAGCAAATTAGATTCAATCGATTTGTCTGCAGTTTGACAAACCTGACACTTCAACTGCACTCCAAATATTCATTCCTTCAAATTGAGTATAATGTTGCAAATAAGCGTTTTTACAAAAAAAAATATTTTTTATAGATTATTATTTATCTTTGAATTAGTCCACGATACAGCATAAAATGTCAAGAAGTATCGTTCGTGTAAAAATGATTGGAATATCTTTAGTCCTTAAGATTAACTGAAGGTATGTTCAAGCAGCTACTCATGTTTTTAATAGATGGTTTGAAGCACTCAATTCAACACTTGATTTTCTTGCTGTGGAATGTTTAAGTATGCTGCTTTTCTGGCCATTAAAAACATTAATGTAAACATTTTTTAACACGGAGTTATGCCCATCCAAGTGTAAATGGTGAGTGCAGGAGTAAAAGTAAAAATAACATTTCATTTTGCGATAATTCTGTTCATCTATATTTTACAATAATGCAAAACTATTCAAATTGTCAACGTAACCCACTGAAAACTTTTAAAGATAGTGCTTAATATAATGTATCCGTAGCGTCAATTGTTAACACGAGTGGGGCAGTTTGTTTTTTTTTTAACTTAGGTACTTTTTACATTATATCCTAAAAATCAATTATTGGTCAATCATTATTATAAAAGTCAATCTTTTTATAGATGTTTGAGTTTCTTTTCAAACTGGTTATCTTAAAATCTGTATTAAAGTGATAACATTCATGCTGTGCTGAGTACGTTATCACTTTTGTTCAAATATTATGTCAAATCCCATTATTTTCTAAAATATACAATATCCGTTAGTTAGGAGACCAGATATGGAGTAATTAACCAGTATTTTCTTTGAAAATAAATAGTTTCGTACGTAAAACCCGAACCCATTTATATCCTTTTTTTAAACGTTTTTTTCCAAAAGTAAATAGATATGTAATTTAGGAAATACCACTTGGATTAAACGCTGGTACCTTTTCCGGCTACCGATTGCCATGCGCATTCACATGCAAAGAAGTACTTGTTTGCATAACATTTGACGCAAAAAAAATCATTTCATTTACATAATATGGTAATAAAGAACAAAATGCTGATATTTATACAAGTTTTCCTCGTACTCAGGTGATTTTTTTAAAATTTTAACCATTTTAAGACCTCATATGACAGCATTTGTGCGCATGCGCACAAGGACGATAACCCACATATTTAAATGGCCATGTGTTAACAACACACATCAAATGAAAACTGTGTCTCCCTTCTGCCAAAATGAAACTAAGGTTTTGTCTAACTGACGCAAATGCGTAATTTTATACAAACATTTAACGACAAGTTAAATTCTAGCGTTTAAACTAAAAAATACGGTACTGGTTTGGTAAGAGAACTATTCGCATACCAGTATATTTTTATCAAATATTTGTCCGCCTGTTTTTCTTATATACCTTTCTTAAATAGTTAGATTAGTATTAAGATACACTCGTGAAAGGTAAATTAATTGCAAATACTAATGATTAGAAGAATTCCTGTTAAAAAGTAATGTTACTTTCTTTGGCAGTATTTTGTAAGAGGCATATACAAAACAATGACAGCATAAAGGTACCAAGTTCGAATAAAGTCGAATTCAGAGACAACAATTATTAGTCATAAGTCGTACATGACGCATGCTTATATTTTGTCAATCTTAGCACTTTCTATCCGCATTTTATTTTTTCAGCCTTGACATTTTAATCCACATAATTGTAAAGGCAGTGTACATTGCGAGACATTTGTGTACCATGTAATGGAATAATGGTTGACGTGTTTATAAGTTAAAACGGTGTTCAATTTGTATTATAACTTTTGCAACATGGAGACATTGTAATCAGAAACTTAGTTTTAAGCATTACCAAAACCTTTCCTAGAAATTCTAAGTTTAAATTGTCATGTAAAAATTATTTTGTCATGCAAATAAGGTTTTGATTAAATGCAAAGGCTTTTACACGAAACAGTATATGTTTGCAGCCTTGGCATTTTACATCTTTAGACAATTGCCTCCGTTTTCTATTTGGTATCGATCTGACATTCTGAATTTGATTAAGGATTATGAATTTTGATTAAACGTGGTTTAATGACGGGCGGCGTTAAATGAAAGCTACAATACAACCGAGCAACACAGGACCTTGGCAAGGAGCCTAGCAGGGCACAACCCACAGTCAAGACTTAACCACGTTCGTCCAACGCCAATGTTGCAAAACGCTGACAACAAAAAACATTTACCATCGAATATATTATGTCTGTTTACAATTTAAGCTTAGATAGACAAGCCGTCATGCGCATTAATAAAAAAAATAAGCTTCAAAGTCACCTTTTTAATTCAATAATTATTCCTTTAATTGTAAATGGTTGCGATAATTATTGTTTATGATTATCTAATGTTATAAAAAAAAAGTATTAACACGAGAACGAACAATTTAAACCAAAAGCGTTCAATGTTGTTTTTTTACAGCATGTTGAGCTTTAAAATAACAATATTTGGTGAAGTTTGAATAATAATATGTTATGATTTGTAAAACTGAACATTTTTATCGCATGCATTACAGTAGTTATCCATTATTTTAACCACTCTTTCAGCACTGATTTGTAATAATGTCATGCTTTAAAAGAATGCAATTATGTCTTAACGACTCTCAAATCATAAATCCTGACTTAACTGTGCAGCAACATCACGAAAACAAACAATATAATTGTTACTTGTCCCTGCCTTTTCATCGAAGTCAAAGACTTCAAACACTATAGTATGATTTTAATATAAGACAAACTTCAACAACTTCATATTACATTTTGCAATGCAATCGTTTGATATTTGAGATATAACTTTCAAAACCATAAAAAGAAAAAAGTGAAAAACGCAGTTTTCTTGTTATCTATTTAATGTATTCTATGTTTCATATAGGTAACATAACTCATTTACGTACTAAGAATGTTTTAATAACAAAATAATTAAAACAGATACAAGTATTTCACGTATTCACGTTACCATCAGAAATAAATACAACATTTGCTTGATTGTGTCAATCTGTACAAATGTCAGTAAACCATTTCCTAACATATATATTTTCACCACAAAAATATTAGATTTAATGTTCCGATTTTGAGTAAGAAATGTAACATCAGGCTTTTAAAAGCACTTACATTACCACCTTAGCATGTGCTATTACACTAGACTTACAATACATTTAATATTCATGTATAAATATGCCTGCTTCAGTTTCAAAAAAGGATACATTACTTATGTTCACAATATATGTCAAGTTCAAACAGTTCGTTATTTCTTAAGTAAGTTTATTTTATAACGTTTCAAAATCTCCCCCCCCCCTTAATAGTAATAAGTTGCGTGTACATGGTTTCATTTAAACAAATAACACTAGTCCTTTTAATAAAAAGTGCGTCTTAAACATTCTTAACACATATTTGTTATACAAGAAAACAACAATATCAATGAATAATTTCGTTTCAAACTGTGTTAAATAAGTGTGCTGTCGGGAGCGATAAGCCTTTAAATAATGATAATGCATATAACACTGCATAACAAACTCAAATGCAGCACGAACGTAAATAGTTTGTAATAGTTTAAACCCTGTAACATTTACAAACTGCAAAAAATTAACACCTAAAATCATAAAAATGGTCTCTTGAAAAATAATTCGAAATGATTTACATCGAACAACAATAGTTTGGTGGATAACTTTCTTGCAGTGTCATTTAACAATACACATTCCCTCGCGTGATTCGAACCCTTAGGGTTGAGGGGCAAAAGAGTAAGGTCGGTGACAATAAACACCTAATCCCACATCGCCGATGGTTCGAATTCCTTCAGATAGTTTTTATTATGTGAGGTAAGGTAGCTATAATCAAACTAGATAACAAAACATCCGTGATTCTATGTATTAGTGTCTGGAATATATCTTGAGGGAGAGATACATGTACCTGATGCCTCCATTCAAATAAAGCAAGACAGTCGCGGTATGACATTTAAAGTATCTGTGTGACAACTCAATAAAATCGAACAACATTATTAAATTAAATGTATTTATGATGATTTTGCTTGAACATATGAAAATGCAAAGAACATTCAAGCAGTTTAATGTTGCCAGAGTTATTGACTCAATTTTCAAATCAGTTAGGATAAAATGTTTGCTCATTTCATACCTTTATCGTCACAAATCATTTTAGCAATTGAATCTGATTACCATTATATCAAATGTGTACCCATATACAATTCTCACAGATTTGACAAACAACTTGACAAAAAAGCTCTATTTCTAAGCCATTTCCTAGACCTTGCATAATAAATTATCATGAAACAAGGTTTTGCGAAGATAACATTATAAAATATTTCATGCTGTGTCTTAAATATTTTTATTGTACCTTATGTTAATCATTTAACACATGATATATTTTGTCAAATGTAAATATTGTTACGTTTCTTAAAGAACAATAGTTAAAGTGTTCAATAAGCATAAAAGTTTAGGCCAAAGGTCAAAGAAAATTGAATAATAAATTTCTAAAAAAGAAGTTTGAAGAAGGAAGTGTTTAAATCAGACGTTATATGATTACAAGAAGTGAAGTTATTGCAATTAACTTCTTTATCTTTTCAAATACATCATAATTAATATGATAATGTAATTATGATACCAAACTATATTATTATAATATCAACTATGTAAATAAAAGATAACATTTTAAGAATCATTTTCTTTTCTTTTCTTTTTTTCTTTTTGATATTAAGCGACATTCAAGTAATTTAAGATATTCTTACATTTATTTTCCTTTTATGAAACGATGATAAAATTACAGTTATGTTTATCATTTATATTTCATATTCAATGTTATGCTTTGTCTTAAAGTAAGCTTGGTTATTCCTTACAATACGAAAGTAAAAGTTTAAAGTGCACTTTTAAATATTTAAAACTTTATTGCAAAAGTTGATCTAAAAAGTTTGCTGTGAAACAAAAGAAACCGTTTGACCACAGTTCTAAATCTCATGTTATAACACCCCATCGTCGTCTACATATACAAATCAAACAAATATCATATTTAGATGTTCGTTCATTGGTTCCTTTTTGTCGGGGTTTCATATTGTGACAACAGGGAACGTGTTTTTATGTTTGACTATGATACAAAAGAGAAAGAACATCAAAACACTCGGCAATCCGATTAATACTCGGGGGCTACGCCCCCTCGTACAAATCAGATAGCCTCGTGTTTCGATGCTCTTTCTATTACATTGCCCATCTTTGGTTTATTAAGTATGCCATATTGCCGGTGACATATTTATAATTGAACTGTCCTGATAAATTGAATCAAGCACAGAAGAAAAATATGACAAATGCACAGTCAATATATATACTTAAATCTCTGAAATTGACAGTAACCTTTAAGTTTTATAATGACCTTTGTTAGCTCGTCAACAAAGGTTTTCGTGCAATAATTATCTTTGATAGCATTCACAATAAATTATATTTAGTAACTGCATTTAAGCAATTGTCAGAACATTATGATGTACATACCCTTCCATGCAAGCCAATGCAGTTTGTTTTATATATTTTCCACCATAAGATAAGCGACATGCAGTCGTGAACATTAAGATTCTTAGACTTCAATATATAAAATAAAGGTCGTTTATTTATATTTTTTTATTTCGCTTACTTGCAATTAATGTCTTTCAATTTCTTCAGTTGAATGCTTCAAACAGGATAAATAATAACGTTGGTTTACATTTTAGACAAATAACGATCGTTATTACAGGTCACGCAAAACAAATTTATACGATTTGTGTTTGATCATGATGACAGGGCACATACGGTATATTCCAAATTTCGTTCCGGTTGAAAAAAGAGTAGACTCTAAAACCCAATGTCAAAAGTTTAAAATTCATTCAAGTGAAATCCCTGCTACATGTCATTTGAGTGAATATTTAATTTCAGCAAATCATGTTCACAATTATAGCACTAGCTTTAGTTCAATTGGACACAGTCACATCCGTCAGTAGCAAATTAAGATCAACTGTATAACGTTATGTCGGGTCATACCTTTCCAACTGTGTATTACACTCAACAAAACCAAATGTGAACGGCTTAGGGGTCTGTTAAACGAATAAGATTGACAAAAAACTTGTAGTTTTTTTTAAAGTATGATTAAAAGTACAACAAAAAGGAATTTAAATGCAGAATGTTTAATGTTAGACATTATTTAATAAAATTTTCAGGCTGTTGTATTTTTCACATTATTCTATATATTCATATAGGGCCTTATATTAGACTAAGTATGAACAGTTTTACTTACCTTCTACATTTGATTTCTAATGTCGCAGATGACACTACCAAATGAAGTTCTATAAAAGACCAACTACAGGGCTGCTGAGTAACAGGGCTAAGGACTTGTTTACAAGGAAAAACGATTACCATACAGGATATAAGGCATAGCGTTATATGTCGAGGTAAGGAAAAATATTTGAGGGAAAAAAACCTGAATGTACATTGAAATTTCAAACGGAGGGTAACATTAAAGTTTTCTTGAAATATTAATTAACTTTTATATGAAAATTTGTTTTTATTTGTTCGCCTTTTCTATTATTGCCAGGAGACGTCCCTCTATTAAATGTATTAAGGAACAAAATATGACTGAAATAAAAATTCAGAACAATTCTACAATATCATAAAAATACAAAATAAGTGTTCTTGTAGACGTACATATTCTTATTTATGAATTATTTTCACTTGGTGGTATGGATACAACAACTGCTTCCCTATTAATTATCTTTATCTTAAATTAAATCAATTGGATTAACAAAGCGGAGTCTTTAATCTTAAGGACCCCACTGACGTTTTTCAATATGATGAGGCTGGATGTATTTTTCGAACTGATAAGAGTCTTTATAAAATGTATGTACATTTTCGTATCACTCCGCTGTTGTTATATATTTCTCATTTATTGTTATTTTGCCGATAAAACATTACTTTTAAGCATCCATCATAATAGACATTAATACAATAAATTCGGTTGTAAATGAAAACTTGGAAGATGAAGGCAAATTGTATATACATTCAAAAATGTATTTTAAATAAAGATGGTATGCAACAACAAAAAATAATTGAAAATAAAACCAATAGTGTGAGCACTGGTTCGGTGATTATTTCCGTTTAGGAAAATTTTTAATCTAAATAAATTTTTGTTGAACGAAATGCTGATGCAAACATTGTTCATCGAAATTGCAACAACTTGTATCAAAATGCATATTTATGTTGTTTTTTCTAACACGCAAAATTATAGGCTTTACCATGTAAGCTAATTTTGAATCTGACAACTCTGTTGCAATTCCATATCTTTTCATGGACACATCTCTTCATTCTGCTGCAAATTAACTTATAATTTCAAAGTATAGTATTCCAATAAATACAGATGCTGTATATTATATATCATAATTAAGAATTGTTGCATTAGATACCTGTTTTTTAATCAGTACATTACTAATAAGATTTAGTGTATAAGTTATTGATGTTTTATCATGACGTCTTTGCACTCCATTAAGTTTGTTTTATCAACTTTGCATTCGCTTTAAAAGAAGCACTACATATTGATACTTATTGATTCATCTAAAAGCAATGCCCATTTTAAACTGAATGCTCAGTAAAAGCTTTTTAGTAAATATCAGGCATTTTCTATTTGAAATGTTTGTTTGAACTGTGTATTTAAAGTAACGTCAGACGATTCTTCTGCCATCCATTACTGACAGTGGTAATTGCCAAATACCAGTCAAAGAAAAACCTTTAAATAGTGCAAAACTATCATTTTTACTAGTTGTTCTTTTCATATTTGTATGACACTGTGGTAATACGATTATTTATTCATCATGATTATAAATTATGTTTTCAAAGTTTAAAATGCTATATCCAATGCTTGAAAGAAACACAAATGAAGATTACAGCATAAGAAATTAAGATTGTATTTGTTTAAAAGATATAAGTCAAAACCCATTGGTCTTGTTACAGACGAGCAGATGTTTTGTCAAGAAAAATATATGATATGATATTGAAGTATTGCAAAAAAACCTGGCAATAAGTAAACATTAGACATCAACAAGTAAGACACAATATTGTCTGAGAATAAAAGCTCTATTCAAGAACCACATTAACATATATTATTCAAATTCTGTGTCCGAAAAAATATAATGTGACATCTAGGCGATTTTGAAGACATCCGTTTTTGATTATATTTAATTTATTTCTTCTGTAAAATGCTATGTGTTCATTCATTTAAAACTTTTTTTACATAAATTTCATTATCGTTTTAATGACTCACATTATTCATTTACCAGAATGGTACAATTGAATTATTTTATGTCGGTATGAAATCATTTTTTTTGGAGCAACGATATTCTAAAAGCCTCCAATTCATATCTGTAACTGCCACAATAAGATCAATGAGGGACTCTGTAGACGTTATTACAAGAAAAATCGTGCGTTGAGGCTTTTATATAATCTTAAACCAGATTTATATAGACATATTTAATAATAAAATAAAAAAAACAAAAAAGAACAAAAAAAAAAACAAACAAATACACGAAATTCCGGGAAAAACGGTTTGCACTTGGACAGTATTTATCCAATTAACACATCGTTTTGGCAACATGTTTTACGTATGCGTTTTATTTTACCGGGGCCAACAAATCGGAAAATCCAAATCAAATGTTCAGAGCCGAACGAAATATCGAATATTATTTGATTTAACAAAGCTTGACAACTAAAGACAGAAATTGACGGTAGAAGAAAGATCGGAGGCAGTTAGAACTAGATTTGATTTGTGACTTGACATCAGAACCGTTTATGAAAGTTCAATAAAAAAAACTAGCACTAAATGTTATTCTCACAAAGAAATATACAAAAGTATTTATCAATATAAACAACAATAAAACATCATTTTCTCATATTCACTTCGTGTTACCGTATTTTCTAAGTTAATCGGAGGGTTAAACTGAATGCCAGATATTTGTTTTACATTGCAACTGTCCGTTACTTAGAAAGGGCGCCAACCAAGGCTATTGGCGATGTCTATACGCCGTACTGGAATGCTGCTCGCCGTTAAACGATTGAGGCCCTCGACTTAACAAGAGCGCGTGACTCTGTTAACACATGGTTTTGGACCCGTTAAAACATAGGCGATTTATGCTATTATGATTTTAATCCACACGAACGATGTATAACATCAAATTTTGTTTGCGATGACTAATCTTCTTTGTAAATACAAAAGGTTAACATGAGTTACATCTTTCTTAAACAACTTATCAAGCCATGACAAAGGTTTTATCGTATCTGCTTATTTTTTATATTTAAATGGAGTGAGATTGTTTTGTGTTATTGTTTTTTGTTGTTGTTTACTCTCTGTGTCGTTTTTCACGTCCAGCCCTCCTATTATCGAAATCGGTTAGACATTTCCACTAATATAATGTCAAGAAAGGCTGAACCTACCTGCAATTAATCATGTTGTATACTGTTGGCTAAGAATCTTTTAAGTTTTCAAGTCCACTATATGTCAATGATTGACCCATGTAAAGCTTTGTGATACATAGTGTAAGTGTTAGAAAGAAAATTAAAACAAAAATGTTGTTTCGTGTCATATATTTGTGTACAAAGTCATACAATTTTACATAAAATTAATGCATTTTGTTATTTAATATTTGAATAATTTTCAGAATATTGCGTTTCACTTGATATGAAGTTGTCCACATAACTTGTCTGTACCAGCCGTGTTTCAAGATCATTAGGATCTTTACTTCAACTAGACTTTAAGAGTCTAATTAAAATCTTAAACAAAAATGTAAGGAAGGCAATACCATAAAATACCAAAAACAATATGTGTTTGTAATTATGTTTAAAAGTCATACTTCATACTGACGTTAATAGTGAAAACACGGATATTAAAACAAACATTATTTGTCGTTCATACTTTATTGTTAATAATAAAATATAAGCAATTACCCAGACAAAATGATAAAATGAATATAATAAAATATAAAAATACCATTTATGTCTTGGTAGATATAATGAGCTTTTTATATATATAATTGATGATGCTTTCCAAGGACGTTAATTAATCGGACTATGAGTCATAAGAAAAGTTGTCTGTTGAAATTAGTTACGCTTTGTACACGATATTGTTAAAATATTGTTTCAGTCTAATTGAAAATGCTTTGTTATGCTTTCCAAACGACGTTATTTCATCGCATATGAGCCATTATTTTGTTAAAGTTATTTAGAAGAAGGAAAGAAAAGTTGTCTGTGTAAATTTGTTAAATATTTGTGCACTTTCATTTGACTAAGAAATATGACCGCAACATTAAAATCTATTTTCTGTTGCATTTTTAATTTACAGAAATAGAGGGTTAATGCACCTTTCTTGCGTCTGCAGAAGCACGAGGACGCACGTCTTTAAGGCCTTAGGAATTCTGCATGTGTGATGCACGAACAAGTAGGTCCTTCTTTAGTGTTATTGTTGCATACAAATATTCATCTTATTCGGCTATTTAGGGTCCCGCTATTTGATTTTCGTATGAAGTAGAGTTCCGCCATACTTTTCATGTGCGAGTGCGAAGTCGTGGAGTGTTACATTTCGGTAAATAAATGAAATTTGGGTCATTTTTCATATAACATCTATTTTCCATTTTTGTTGTTGTTGTTGTTGTTTTTGTTTTCGATTATTTATACAATGTTGATGCAATCCAGCGTTTAGCATGTCACCAACAGTTGTTGTCTACATATAATAAAATTAACCGTCTTTATAATGTATTAGAATGCATAGACATTTGGACATATTTCGATCTGAAAAAACATTTTAGTATAATCATGACATATGATTTGTAAAGTCCCACTCTAGTTTGTCACACCACATATCTGTGGGCATAACCTGAACTATTAATATCATTTTAATTCTATCTATGTTATATTTATATGAATTCATTTACTTATTCAGTAGTTGAAGACGCATCATATGCCGTTCATAAAAGCGTATGTCTGATTGGCTGATAAACGCTGTCATCACAACTGTGCAAAATGACTTGAAGACTTGTAGGACTAATGGCCATATCACGGCATGCTATTTTCCAAACTCTGATATAGCTAGTTGCATACGTTTTTGTGTATGATATTACAAGATGTTGACGTATGGTTCGATCAATAGACAGTTTATTAGACCTGTCGACCGTAGATGATATAACTATTCTGTGATTCAAAAAAAAATATTTATATATATATATATCCTTTAATATAAGTCTTTAACTGCTGTATTATGTAGAATTCATCTTTCATTCCGAATAAACAGTTCTGGATTGTTTAAAAAATGGAACATCATAAGACTATGCTTATTTACAAAGTAATATCGTTATGATTTGATATCATCTTGTTGACAGTAGGTTTAAAAAATACCCAATACTTCGATTTATCGTGCTATTCCGACACTTGTAAGCTGTCTAGATGTCCATTGAAACTTATATTATAAATAGAAATACACCATTTTGCAGATTATTTGTAATCTTGACAATTATACTCATTGCCCTCTTTCAAATTAAAAAAAACACACGTGATGTTTTAATGTACCGTATGATAGGCATTGTTAAACATTGAATGAAGATACGATGTGTTCTTCTACACTTTGAATATAAATACTATATGATATTCTACATTTTTATCTGACCACTATCTATATCATCTTACCTGTATTACATGTCGTCATAAAAATATATACATCCAGCATCTAAAACACATTTCAATGTATTGTTAAATATTTTTACCATTACAAATCCTGGATGACATAATAAAAGACGTTGATAAGTATTAATTCTTTATTATCTGTTTAAGTTTCTAAAGTGTCTTTATACATGAATAGTTACTTTTGAAATTGAAAAATATACACCTGAAAGAAATTGACACTATATAATATTAGGCAGATAAAAGTAAATTAGCAAAGTATTATGTCAATACATAAATTCTCACTAATGATGCTCTTATGTACATATATTACACTAATGATAATATTGTGCATATTAAAATGAAAGACTTTAACATTCATTTTATCTACACTACAAAATTTACCGATTGTAGGTAGGCGGAATACAATTTATCTTGAAAATGCGTGCAATTTACTGCAACAATATTGTTCTTTTTGGCGTGGTTTTCCTTTTTTCTAAAAGATTATGGTCATGAGTGCATTCCCTGGACTCCAATAAACGTGCACAGACTGCAGAGATTACCATGATCATATTGTTGTATGCATTGAATAAAAATCAAACTGTAAGCGTGGTTGAGATGCTGTGCCAGTTATCTTAAAGCAGGTTATTCAAAAAGATTCACAAAGGCTGGACGTGTTTGGCTTTCTTAAGGGGTTCTTATTTTCTCTATATTATAATTATGATTCATTTTAAATAAAATAAAATGTTTTAAATGATTGTGAAAATGAAAAAGCTCTTGCTAACGTTTTGTGACAAAATAGTTTACTGTGCATTTTTAGAACGTGTGTCGTTGAAAGAAAGGACCTCAGGACAACTATACAGGATTAAAAACTTATATGAAACAAAACACGTCTCGTATTACAAAGTTAACTAAAACAAATAGTTAAAATTAATCAATTCATTTTATTCAAAGTTGGACAATAACGATCTAAACACAGAGAAATATAAAACCTAAAACTGATGTTAACAACGTTTCCTAATGCAATATTGCATGTTCTAGAATAATTAAATGGTTAATTAAGAATGTTTTACATTTGTTTGAGGAAAGCACTTTTTTCTGAAATAAATATTGAAGCTGTAAAAAATCTAAAGATGCCTTTACAAGTACATGCATATTAATTGATAATATTAATTCTAAAACATAGACGTAAAAATAGGCAGTTCTACAGGCAGAAATATCTGATCAATTTAATTGTAGATACCATATAATTTAAATAATAAAAAAGAACAACATGGCATTGTTGTCCTACTTTACGTAATACTCAACATTTCATGTAACCCATATTTTATCGTTTGCAATAACGTGTCTATTTTACATAACCTTTCTATCTTTTTTAATTATTCATTTGTATGAGAGTTTGAAGTGATTGCGATTAACTTAATCTAATGCCAGTTTGAATCACTAATTTTCTTTCAAATAATAAGTAATTTTGTCATAAAGGTGCAGTTTATTTAGAGGTTAATCTAAACAATGGTTTCCATCGAAAACGAAATCGAATTAATAAATGCAAGTGTATACAAGTGTTGAACAAAGTAGTAACGGCCTTACGAGTTATCATGATTTATCAACTCTACAGTATGCCTTAAATCAATACACAAACCATTTTATATCAATGCGAGACAAGTCCAGCCGAACAAAAATATTGGACTTAAAAATCCGTTTTGATTTAATTAAATATGCACTATAATAGTACACGGTAGTCTTAAATTACATGCTGTTTCACTTGAAAATTGTACATTTTTTGCAAATGCAGATACTTGTCTGACAAAATAGCGTATTTTTACAGAATTGTTACCCTAGCAGTTTATATTAGATCAAATTTTCTGATCTTCGAATATATTTCTGTTTCCGTGTCGTTGTTTTGATGTTTTGTTACTAGCATTGATATGAAGGACCCTAACTTAAACATAAATTAAGGGCAACTAAATACCGGCTAGATCTTTCAACCACTTTAGTCTGTATTGTATTTCTTTATCAGGTGTCTCAAAGGTGTTCACTTCAGCTATATTGACATCTTCTGTTGTTTAAGTGGTAAATGCCATGTCGTGTTAGATATTTTGAATGCTATTTGACACTACATTTCCGCATACAATGCACTTGAATACTATTTTGGTTTGCAAAATCGAAGTAAACAAAAAGGGAATGTTTTGGCAACAAAAAAAATATTACTAGCCAAGATGTCAATTTTGAATGTTGTAAATGTAATGAAGAATCATGCATTTGCATGTGATTTGACAATTTTACGCGAAATTTTGTGTGCGATATCAAATCAGTCACATGATTAAGTCCGTATTAATACATTAGACGTAACTGTTTGTTGAAGAAAATGTGTTGGCATATATACATTTGCCTTAATATATATACTTAAAGCTTATAAAATGTATTGTTTTAATTGAATTTTCGTATATCACAAGTTAAGAATAGTCTAGTATCTCGCCTTATTACATATTATATATATATAAATGTAGGGAACAAAACGCTAAGCTATGCACACTATATTTTTTAATGTAAAATTTATTTTTGTACCATTGTTTTACTGTACAATGTGTTTGAAATCAACATACATCTCCTTTTTGGAAACTGAATTTCGTAATGCATTGCATCATGGTAAATTGTGCACAGACACGTTTGCAAGCACTATAGTTGTCATTATGAAAATAACTGGCATAATAAGATATATTTCCTGCTAGTAATTGCGCAAAATGTGTATGCAGACAGTCAAAGTATACTCTTTCAGAACAAGTAGGATGTCATTATTTCGAATTTACTTAAGGGCATTTAAAGAAATAAAAAATTAAGTTTGTGAGATAAAAATGCAGCTATTTTATCTTGTTATATAGCTTTAAACATATCTGTATAATTAACAGCTTTTCGTGTTATATGAAACGTCTCCGAGTCGTGTTTATAATGGTACATGGTATGATATTAAGCAAGCAACTTCTTTATAACCCCAATGTTATGTTTAATAAACTTGAAGTTATTTTCAAGCACTAAAATTTATTGTGATATAGTTATAAAAGAAAGTTTACATTCGTAACACGGGGTATACTGAGATAAAAACTTTATAAAATGGAAAAATGAATATAGTTATACACTTTATAGTTCCAGTAACAGCAACCAAAAGTAAAAACAAAAACGAAAAGGACATTGTTTTTCTTATAATAGCTACATTTACATTTTGTATGATTAAGTGATAATACTACTAAAAAATATTAAACAGGATAATATAGTGATCAATAATGATAAAAAAGAAAATGAACCTTTTTATCAACGCTATGATTTTTTTCAAGGAACTCAATTGAGATCAAAAATTCAAAACATTAAAGTTGAAAGAAAACATAAATATATGCAACAAAATATCAAAAAATATACCAATACATTAAAAATTGTATTTTTATGCTATAATCCGATTATAATAGTGAATTTACAATTAGAATACTTATGTTTTACACAAAGATGGCGCGAAAGATCTGATATTTTGGTGTAGATCTGCATCAAATAGGACATTTCTCTCGAAAAATTATTTATAGTCATGTCATGTTAAAATCCTCAGTGTTAAAAACCTTTAACAGCAACAACGTATTACCAACACACTGTCTATGATAGATAGTGATTCGCGTTTAGATTACGTTTATAAGTACATCTACATTTATATGCATATCAGTTAGATTTATATCAAATAAATTCCAACTTCAGAAGTAAAAACTAAATAAAAAACAAAAAATAAAATAAACAACATATCCAACTCTAAGCATTTACTATTTCTGAAACATAAAACACTTATTCCATAAAACAATTTAAAACCAAAACAATCAATTGAAAGAAGATGGGTTAATTAGATACTGTTAAAATAGATAGGCTTTAGTCGGTAAACATGTGTCTTTGTGTAAGTTATATTCGTTTTGCAAATCTGCCATTTTTTATGTCCCCTCCCCCACGCCATGTGTGCAATATTTAAGATGATTCGCGTACACCATTTTGTTCAATTTATTTTGCAGAGTAAAAACAAAAAACCTTTTAACGTTTTTTTAAATGCACTTGATATGACAATCTGAGTATATTTCATTATCTTCTTTATTCAAATAATATGTTTAGGTGCCTTTATTTTTGTCTTTTGTAACAGGGCGGATTTCATTTTAAATAGTATGTCTTGAGCATTAAGCAGAAAATTTTCAGATTAAAGTGGAACGTACTTTATTTCGAAGATTTAGCTATAATTCTAGATTTGAAACTTTACATTAACCGGAATGTAAGGATGAAGCACTTATGATAAAATGTGGAAAGAGAGTGCGTATAATTTGACACTGCATCACTGCACACAATGCATTACATCAAACTTTAGTAAACTAAATTTAACAATACGAGGAAATGTTTTATTCAGAAACATTTTTTATTAGCCAATATGTCCGGGTAAAGTGTTGTTTATGTAATGAAGAATGATACATTTGCGTGTGGTTGGAATATCAAGTATGGGACTCATTATATATATCATCTTCATCACGTGAGCCCGTATTGATGCATTTCAAGTATGGTTTTTACTACAGGAACTAGTTCATATTAACACATTTGTTTCGCGTTGAAGGGATACACAACATGGTGCTCGAGATTTGTTTACAATGAAAATCATATTTAATTGTTTTTCTTTGCATTTTTGAAATGATTTTGATTAAGGTTGGTTGGGAATTAATATAACATTTTAAAATATACTAACGTTTCTTTAATAACTGATATGAGATTAAATTGATTTATTGACATAACGGCATGAAATAACTGAAACTGTGATAGAAAATAATTTACCTTTGAATTGTGAAAAGGGCAAGTCGGAAGATCCAATGCAGATGGACATTGTAATAATTCAATCATAATTAAAAATAACAATTTATTTTAAAAGGATTTCAAGTATTGAAAGTAGGCAACACATATCTACAAATAAATCGTATTGCGATGTGAATACAAGATCTCCGTTGTACAAAAGGAATCAACGCAATGTTAAAGCTGACGCGTTTGTCAGAGGTTGTTTTTTTTATAACATATTTATGTAAATTAGAACGCAATAAGTTAAATTTCACTAGGTCCGCTGTAAACTGATTTTATCAATTTGAGACATTTTGTCCTGACATATTCTTTTCCGTGATTAAATAAGCGACTTACCTGAAATTCCCCTGATGCAGCACTATATTGACTTGTATAAATTGAAGTAGGTTTACACAATATACATACATATGTAACGGGCTTTTGGTTTTTACCATTTAAAACATATTCACAAAATACAAACAATACCAATAAAAGGTGAAATGATCCAATTATTTTAAACTAACATTGTGAATCAGACAACATTTATTGTGTCGTGGTTATTTCTTGTGGACGAAAAACATTCCTTATTACGTTAAATGGTCTCGATAAAAAACGTTCCCCGCCCGTCTTTAAAATAAAAGACACATTAAATGAACTCCACTAAAGAACCTTACAAACATTTAAATTTGAATTCTATAAATAAATCGGCTGTTGTACTTAAAACAGAAAGATATACAAGTACAATAGATAACTAAAATGGTATTTCTGCGGTTCATTTAGCACATTTTCAGTAAAATAGTGACAAACGTTATAACGTTTTTGAAATTGGGTCGTGTTATTCTGATAAAAGACTGGACGATGGAACTGAAATTTTGCACAAAAGTTATTTGTCTATGCCTTCATTTTAAGAAATTTTAAATTCACTATATGAACCTCGGAATAAATGTTTGACTTATGGTTTTATTTTAGTAATATATGCAGGAAATTGCTATGACAGGGATCATATATATTATCACTTAAGGTATTGTTGATTTGAAACTAGCTTATAAAACTGTTCTGCAATAATAAAAATATAGAACAAGATGATAGTGATAAAAAATTATAGAAAAAAAAACATAATAACAAATTTGTTATTTTATATTAACACTTTTGATTTTTCAAGTCTTATTTTTCAGTGTTCAATTTCATATTGAACAGAGATTTTTATATCATTTTATACTCTACTAGGACTTTTATGTTTTTTCAAGAGCAGACCGGTGACAGTTCAGACAAATAAAGTCGGTCCGTTTTGCCTTCATTAAAAATGATTGTTCCAACAGAAAATATGTGCATTTACGCCACACGACTATAAAACATGTTTGTGCACAATAAAGATTGATGCCATATATTAAGGCAATATGTTTCTAAAACGGATATTATATTGATTTCAAACACATGATAGAATAAAATGGTGGTACATAAATATATTTAAGCATAAAACATAACGTGCGTAGTTAAGCGTTTCTCTATTTATATATAAATATGTAAGAACAGAAAAAATTGAATGCATGACGTCAATCAGTGGGAGGGAATATATTTGAAACAAATGTATAATTATATAGAAATAAAACATTTTTACGGCAAAAAGCTATGTTAAATGCATTCAATCAATCAATCAATCATAGGTATTTTTATAGCGCGACACTTTATACAGTTATATTCTGTTGCGCTTCACAAGATCCTATAATGTCAAAGTCATTTCCACAGTTTAAAACTATATACACATTTGACGAAACTTTTTATCCATAAAATTGTTCAAAGAGGTGTGCTTTCAGTCTTTTTCTGAATGCAATTTCCGATGCAATGCACTTTAATTCTTTTGGTAGGGCGTTCCACCATTTAGGTCCCATGACAGAAATAGATCTGTCAGCAAGTCTGGTCCTGCGTCTTGTCACAACAAACTGTGTACAAGTGTCATCAGCAGCTGATCTTAGACTGTATTTTCTTCTCACACAATTAAACAAAGTTATGAGATACGTTGGAGCTGTTCCGTGTATTACTCGGAAAACAATAAGAATTACTTTAAACATAATCCGTGCCTTGACTGGTAACCAATGTAGAGATTTTCTGAGATCAGCACTAGGTTGGTCATACACATTCATTACTACCCGAGCAGCCTGGTTTGGAGTCTCTGAAGTCGATCTATTTGATAAAACTGGTATTTCTGCAAAAAGTCCATTACAAAAATCGATGTGGGAATTGACTAAACCATGAACTAGTATTTCCGTTGATTTCTGAGACAGATGCTTACGAATGGATTTCAGGTTCTTAAGTTGAGAGTAGGCTATTTGACACTTTTTTCGTATATGCCTGTCAAAACTAAGGTTGGCATCAAAGCAAACACCCAAGTCCCTTACATGGTCAACACATTTGACAAAACAACCACCTACATTCACACCGGGTATATCAACCTTTGCTAACTGTTGTGTAGTACCATATAAAATGATCTCTGTTTTTGCATTGTTTATTTTCAATTTATACTTTGCCATCCAAGAAGAAATATCATCCAAACAAGCAGATAATTGTTCAAGAACATAAGTTTCATTTTCTATGTTTACAGCTTGAATTTGTAGAGCGACTTTATGATCATCAGCATAACCATGTAACTGAGCCGGGTATTTCTTGACAACTCTATTTAATGCTGCGATATACAAGGTAAAGATTACTGGGCCAGCACAGGAGCCTTGAGGCACACCAAACATTCAGGTTTTTTTGTCTTGATGATTCATTGTTTATGATAACTTTCATGGTTCTATCAGTCAAGTATGATTTGATCCACTGTAAAGGAACGTCATCTATGCCAAAGTCATCATGAAGTAAATGAAGCGCAATGGGGATGTCAATGGTGTCGAACGCAGCACTGAGGTCAATCATAACGACTATTGTAATTTGTCCATCATCAACAGCTTTCAGCAAATCATCATACATTTTTATCAAAGCAGTTTCTACTCCATGGTTTTACGATATGCACTTTGATACGATGGCAAAAGTTTATTTGTCTCAATATGTTTAGTGATTTGATTCAGGGCAGCTTTTTTCCAGTTTTTTGGACAAAAATGATAAATTTGACACTGGTCTATAGTTTTTTTCAGCTCCAGAGCGAGACCTTTTTTCTTCAACAGGGGTCTTATCACTGCACTTTTCCAAGTCTGAGGAAAGATGCCAGAAGTAAGTGACCTATTCACAATTTCTGTGACTACAGGCAGAAAGTACTCGATGTTCTCTTTTAACTTGGTTGTTGGGATGAAATCAAGTTCACAAGTTGTAGACTTTGATTCTAAAATCAACTTCTTCACATCTGTACAAGAAAGCATCTCAAACTGATCCAAGCGACTGACACAAGACTGTTTTCCAACACTATTATTTTGATGTCCAGTATCAACATGTGTATTGTCAAGCTGTGATCTCTTAGATTTTTAATTTTGTCTGTGAAATATTGCAGAAAGTCATTAGCAAGATCTTGATCATTGGAATATGAAGGAAGAGGATTTTCTTTTTCTCTGCCAAGGAGTTTAGAGGTGACGTTATACAGTTTTTTCACATTTCCTTCTGCATCATTTATCTTTGACTGATAAAAGCCTGATTTTGCAGCTGAAACTTCTCTAGTATTATGATTCTTCACTTTCATTTTATGCATTTTATGCGGTGATGCAGTGTCGTCTATATACGTTACTTGACATTTACAACCTAAACATTGCTATTAAAAGCTGACATTACAGCTGACATGGACGCTTTTAAAGTATAGCGAATGCAATAAGACTTAAATGGTTGATTAATCTACACGATAGGCAGGTGCCCTTAACAGTTCTATTTTAGTTAACTTCTTTCATATCAATGCTAGTTAAAAGCACAGAAACAAAAGAAAATTCAACGATAATGCATATGAGCTGATATATACTGCTCTTTGTTGTTAATATACACTTTTTTTATGGACAATTAAGTATCAGGCTTTCCAAACATATATACTTAACTTAAGGTCTATCTAACTTTCAGCGTATACATGTTTTAGATTAATTCCAGCAATGCACGTAAATTATTGAAGCACAAGTAATAGAAGAAGTTTGTTTTCTTAATTTATAAGTACCATCTGTAACATTTTATAATATTAAAAACGGGCTTTCATAAACCCTTTTAGGAAATTTGATCTTGTTTATGATAAGCATAACACATCATACAGCACAAATCTTCGAATTATAATTATCGGTTAAAA
Organism: Ruditapes philippinarum; assembly: GCF_026571515.1. Classification (NCBI taxonomy): domain Eukaryota; kingdom Metazoa; phylum Mollusca; class Bivalvia; order Venerida; family Veneridae; genus Ruditapes; species Ruditapes philippinarum. The sequence continues at coordinate 7,557 of NW_026863176.1, read as the reverse complement.
GGGAAAGCGTTCATTTTGACAATTCGTTAGTGACTATAATCGTTGTACATGCAAATAATGACAACTTTTTTCAATCCAATAAAACGGATTAATAAGTAATAGTTATAGAATATAAAACGAGTTAGTTACGAGGATATAACACTGACTGGGGCGACTTCAAGGGATGTGTCTGCTTAATAATACATATTTAGACACACAGAGGGCAAAAATAATTAAGTTTAGTTATTATCCAGTTGTCAGTAAACTTCAAACAAACTACAAAACTCTGCTTCACACACTGTCAGTTAAAATGCACATTTTCACAGGTATCAGGTGACGTAGCGGCTACTCCCTACTGCCAAATATGGTAAGCATGGTGCAATTGATATGTGTTAACAAATTGAGGTGCAATGTACATAATGATCTGAGAAGACTGGATTAGTCTCTTTTTTACTCCTTATGCAGTACCTACGTCCAATTTAATGCAGCATTTTTTAGTTCACATTTCTATGGCTGTATGAACTTTACGGACCGACCGTTCATCAAAAGTGAAAAAATCGATATGAATATGAATATGTTGTTCAGAGTATGATTGAATGCATTAAATTCGATTTTCATTTTGTACCATAATGATTAATATAAATCTAATACAAAATTTGATCGTATATGATACACAGTCTTATTTTATTTACTTATTTACTTAGTAGGCCTACCTGTGTTTAATTGCAATTGGTTACATATTATTCCTTCACATAGTTCATGTAGTTATGTATGTTAAGTCAAAATTTCATATTGTTTTAGAATTATAATTTATTTTCTTTGCGACTGTGTTAAGGAACTCCCTGTGATAATGACCTTTTTAAGGTCCTTTTGGAGGTCACATATAACAGTCTCGACTGTACACTGAGATGCGTTTTAAATGTTGATGCTATTTATTTTCATCAAAACATGTGATATTGATTTTAAAAATATGTTAAACAATTCGATGATAAAGATGGTGGTTAGATAAAAATGTAGAAATCATATTATATTTACATTCAATGTTTAACAATGTCTTTTATTCGTTGATCTATATCTCTTCAGCGCTCGCGCATCAAAAAGGTAAATAACTCAAAATTGGAATAAAAATCAATGATTGTCGAGCAAACAAATTGTCTGCGTAACGCTGGATTACATCACCATTGTTTAAATCATCGACGCAAGCATTAAAACATCACAAAACAACGACCAATAAATACATTAATTACTTAATAAATATTAAAATATATATTATGAAAAACGGAAAACAAAGAATAAAATGAAGTTCTCAAATTGTTCATTATTGAAACATACTAGTCAATGACATAGCACGCGCACGTGAAAAGCATGTATACACTCGGTTATTTTATACGAAAGTCAGATAACGGGACCCTAAACTGCCGAATTATGCAACAATAACAATACATGAAGGGAACAATTAGTTGTGCATTATCATCTGCAGATTTCCTTTATTCTGGCTATAATTTCGTCTTCGTGCTTCTGCAGATGCAAATGTACAAACAGGTGCATTAACCCGTTAATACTGAAACAAAAGCATTAGATTTTCACGTTGCGTATAAGTCAACTGAAAGTAAACAAGCGAGTATAAATCTATATAGACTTTTTGCAATTAATAACTCTGCTAATTACTCATTCTCCGATAAACTTTATTTAGAAAGAACAAATATTGAAACAAATTCTCATTATATCTACCAATACAAATACAATATTATTATATTATATATATTTTATCAGTTTGTCTGGGTAATTGCTTATGTTTTACTCTTAAAAATAAATTAGAACCACAGATAATGTTTGTTTTAATATCGTACATTTACTATAAACGTCAGTCTGAAGTGTGTCTTTTATATATAATAACAAATAAATACTATTTATAGTATTTTATTGTATTGATAATACAGCTGCCTTCCTGACAATTGTGTTTGAAATGCAGACGCAAAGAAATGACTAGTTGAAGTAAAATTAGCGAATGATCTTAAAATCCGGCTGGTACTGACACGTAATGTGGACAACTTCTCATCCAGTAAAACACAATATACTGAAAGGTATCCAATTACATGCATGTGTCATATGACACGAAACACATTTTGTTTTTAATAATGCTATAATTTATATTGTATTAAGTAACTACTGATTGGAGCCGTATCTAATATTCTATTGTTAAATAAATATTTTTCTATTTCAATAAAATCTTTAGAGTGACAGTTCTTACTCAACAAATTTCGTTATCGACATAAGCCGTTGTTGTTATTTGCAAATGATAGACATTATGTGTTTTCTTGTTTGTTCTTAGGAAATTGAGTAATAAAACTGACATAGTAACTGATAGGAAAGAGTTCATTGAACATTTCTGGTAAATAAATTATGCCAGCCATTAAAATCACAATGTCATTTTGTAAACTATCTAATAAATATCAAGTTGATTTATAAAATTTCCTTATAATGCAGTTAATCTATTTAAAGTAATCATTAATCAAAATTTTGAACAATTAAATCATGAAAGTGAAATTAAATAATACACAATGGTGAATTACATTTCTTTTTAAGTAAATGAAACATTATTCGGAATAGTGGAGGAAAACGTAAACTCCAAAAGTATGTTATTGTATGTAAATATAAATGCGTATGAATTATCACAAGTCTCATTTACTAGTATTCTGAACTTATTACTATAAAATATTCCCTGCATAAATATATATGAGACATTGTACAATATCAGACTGCACACCATATAATAAGCTTGCAAAGGCGTCGGGTGGTATCTCAAATAAACAAAATTTATGCCACTGAAGAAACGCATAGTGAAAAATATTCAAATATTGAACGACAAAAATGTATGTGTTATATAAAATTGTTGGTCTTGGTTACGACAGCAACTTTTTTCTTTAAATATTGTTCGTCTTGGCTGTTTTTATTGTGTTACACGTACACTTTCTAAAACATTCAAAAGATTATGCTATAGTCAATATCAAATATTAGACATCTGCTGATGAAAGCCTTATCTAATATATTATTGCTAATGAATGATTAAACTCATGTGAATATTTTTATTTACTTTCCTGACTTTAGTACATTTCAAATAAGATGTCATTGCTAACTAAAATTCGGCGTTGTAAAGCGTTCCTGTCGATTTTAATCATGCACATATTATCTTATTTTGACAGTGAAGTCTATGAATTTGAAGATCGTTGCTGAAGAGAGAAAGTTTTCATACCGTCAGCAAAGAATTTAAATATACGGTTTATTTCAGGACCTAAACTTGGTCAAGCAATTTTCATGTACATTTTCAGCACATGTTTAAGAGAGTTCTATGTATGCTAGTTTTAAATGAAATCCACAATAAAAAAAATAATAAATTTGTTAATTTAATAATTACATGTATATTTAAAATGATCACATTCACAAACTTGGAAATGGACAAAAGTAGTTAAAAAACTAATTAACCAAAAACAATTCATGTGTTTTGTTTGAAAAATTGATCTGAACATGAAATGCTTCCTTGATCATTCCCTTTCTAAAATGTGTCATGTTAACCTTTGGTCAATCCAATCTTTCTTATAACAATTGAAATATGTACATTCCTGTCTGTTTCTTTTTATTGCTAGCAATTTAATTTTAAAGGTCATAAATACAAAGCAGATGTGACATTAAAAACTTAATAACATTCAACTATTCTATACATCTTTCTTGTACGGAATCCGTGAACTTACGGTACTGTTTTTCACTTTCTAGTTGAGACATGTTCACATAGAGTTTTAATCGCACATGTCCATATCAATAATAGCATAGCAGTGGACATAAATATTTGAAACACATTGCTGCCTAATCTTTCAATGGCATATTACATCAAATGTTTAGTTATGATATCAAAATGACATAAAACCATTAAATGGGTTTAATCATTTCAATATTATCTTTAAATTGACATTTTATAATCATAAATCTTTTGCTGTTGACACAAGCTGTTGTTATTTACAAATGATAAAAATAATCTTATGAAATTGAGCACTTTTTGTATCAGAACTGACATATTCACTGCTAGGAAAGAGATATTTAAAATATCTGGTTAATGAACAATGCCAGTCATTAAAATTATGCCATGCTGTAAATTGCATTATGAATCTCAAATTGATAAACAAAATGCCTTTATAATGCAGTGAATGTATTCAACGAGAATATAAATTAATTTTTTGAAACAATTATTTTCACAAGGCAATAAATCTGCAGTAAAATAAAATAAAACACAATACTGAATTGCTTTACCTTTTAAGTAAAACACTATAATTTCGTAGAATAGTAGAGGGACAGTAAGCCCCTGGAAATACAAAATAAGGTATCTATTTTCGGTGTAATTATCATTAAGTAGTAATAAAATTATATAAATTATAACACAATCATACGATGCATCATTCCATCTTACTTAATTACTCTGAATTGTTCCTGCATAACTATATATATGATATTTTCCCATATGAAAATGTAAATGTAAAACATACCATAAGCTGGCAAAGACGTTAAATAATATCTCAAATAAAAATAAATTAATGTCAGGCGATATGATATAAATCAGCAAAATAAATCTCGCCAGACATAATGAATATTCCGATCTCTAAGAATTCATGTAACTGAAGTTTTGAATGAATGATGACATAACTTAAAGACGCAGAAATTAAATAAGAAAGAACAAAAAAGATGTATTCATAACCACAAAGCTGTCACGTTAATTTTGCTCGGAAACAGAAATTGATTTAAATATATATTTATGTGGTACTTAAATAGACATATCTATTCTAAATCAATATGGTACCGTACTTGTTAGTGTCCACTTGCTCCGTATTACAAACTTCTTTTCAACACTACAATATCATATAAAAAATATATTTGTCTGTAACGATCGAACAATCGATTCTAACTTTATTTTAAAAAAACTAATATATGAATTTCTTACATTTTGACAAACATTTAATTATTTTCTTTCACAAGGGGATCACAGAGATGGAATTCTGTCCAATAGTAATGTAAACTTTGTGAAATAGATATATTCATAGAGACACATTAATTTAATTATTAATCCTATTAAGGTAGACCACGGGTAATGGGCACTATAAGGAACTGTGAAATTGACAACTTAGGACAGTCATATACCTTAAATGTCACCTGTATGCAAAATTTATATGAAATTTACCGCGTGGTTTATGAGTTATGGATATATTTCTGAACTAAAACTTTACTTTTAGAAAGGCTTTTTTCAGAAATGAAGAAACCTTAAATAATCTACGATATCATCATTATGAGAAATGTTTTCCTATTGCTCTTTTTTAAGAAACAAACAATTACATTCAGGTAACAAATTACACAAGCAAAATGATTGTTTCTAAACAAAATGTTTTTAATATGTATAAAAATGTTGCCCTACCCCATCCACTTTAAACACTTATTTGACCATTTCCCTTTAAAAAGGCTTATAACTCCATCCATTTTAAAAAGGGATTATCCACAGATTCCCAATTAAAAATGCCATTTTCAGCTATTTTAGTGGATATTTTAAGATGTATTTTAAGGGAAAAACAACAAAAAGTACATCTGAAAATATATTTAACACAAAATTTATTTCATTTTGTTATAAAAATACAGCATATTATCACAAATAAATCATGATTTGTTCCGCCAGCAGAACATTTAGCAGTTCTTTCTGCGAGATAGCAAGAATCCAAAAATACTAAAATGTTCTGCCGGCGGAACATTAAATAAAACATATATTAAGTTATTTTACAAAATAGTTCAGTCTTAAATTGTTCCGCCAGCGGAACATGAGTATGAAAACATGTATTTAAACGTACTAGGTTATAACCATAAGTGATTCTGTTCTGCCGGCGGAACATTTATTTATAACAAGAAAAATCTTAACAACCTTTTTAGGTTTAATCAAAAATATAATTCAGAAAGAATATCATTTAATAAAATTGATTTGAAATTGTTCTGCCGGCGGAACATAAGTTTGATAACATCAATTTAAACATAGGATATAACCATAAGTGATTCTGCCGGCGGAACATTTATTTATAACAAGAAAAATCTTAATAACGGACTTTGAAAATATTTGTGGTATTACAAAAACTTTAACATAGGAGGTTACGCCACCACTCGGGTGACTACAATACCTTTACTTATTCTTATCAAATAGTCGAGCTAAAAATGTTTGATTTTTATACATGTAGGTAAGATTAAAACATAGTTCAAACATGAACAGCATTAAATAATTAATTTTGTTGTATTTACACTAATGTCTAAATAAATTGGTAACTAGAAAAGTATCCAAAGGACATGGGTGCCCCAACACAAACTAAACTCTAGGTCAAATATTTTTAGGCTAACATTAATATCCATTTAATTCTTTTCTCAAATTGAGTCTATGTGTTGACTGAGTACTAGTAACTCCTGATTATAATGAATCCTGTGAGTAACTCCAGATTATAATGATCTGTGCTTTATCCCATGAAGAACATGAAGAAGGTACTCTTGTGTGCCATCATCGTACTTCACTGATATGAGAAGTTTCCTGCAAAGTAAAGTCAGCGAGTAAATATACGATATGTACATAATATTTGCTTCTTTGACAAAGTATGTTATAAAATATCAAATTCAATATTAACACTCTTAAGAGTAAATGCAAATCGATGCCTTTGTGCTAAAGGTTTGTTACTCAGTACAGTCAAGACTGTTTAAAGTGATCGACTCTGGGAATCAAAAAAATGGATCAATAAGACAGTCTCTTAAAACAGTCTTCCCCAACCTGCTGACATTGGTTAATAAATATACTTATAATACTGGATACGTTGTAACATTGCTTTTCATTGGACAATTGTGACATATTTATACAATTTTATATACACAGCTGCTGTAAATTTATGACGAAATCTTTTAACTCTTGAAAAAGATGCTTGCTGTATCATAAATTTGTTATAAATATTTCTGACACTGGTTATATGGCCATATATAAACTGTTGTTTGCAATATAACCATTTATATAGGGCCATATAACTTGTCAAAAAAAATCTTTATAACTATAAATAATATAAATGCATAGGTAAGTACTGACTTATTCCAATGAAACAAGTACATGGTATATAGGTCACTTTTAAAGATAAGAGTGATAATTGATTATACCATTTCTGAAATTGCATTTTAAAAAGATAAAACTAGAAATGTGTCATCACCCCATGGATATTCAAAATATCACTGAAATTTACCAAAATGAGGGACTGTTTTCAAAGTTTGCCTAAATTATCTCAAATGTAAATTTGTTGATCATGCGAAATATAAAATACTTTTACCGTGTAGTTTTTATTTTATTAAACTTTGAAAATATCTGGTATCATATTCGCTATAAAATGTGGCATTATTTAGCAAATAAATACCTACAATAATTATGTAATTCAACACTTTTGTCTTCCATAAGGCCTCTGAGAGATACATAAACATGTGAAAAAGAAAAAAGAAGAAAGAAAAAAAAGTTGCCCATTCTGGTGTTTTTTCCCG